>NC_081426.1:93088214-93388214 GCF_949786415.1 Peromyscus eremicus
GGTTGGGCAGAAGGATTTGTGGTTTGTGTGCCTTAGCTAAATCTCAAACTCTATCCCTAAAGAACAAGAAGGGGAGGGGGGGACTAAGTGTAGACTGTGAACCTGCACTCAGATGGTGCAGTGTGTGCAGTACAGGACACTTCCTAGACCACAAAGGTCAATGTTGAAAACAAGTCAGTTTCATCCTCTAATAGTCTCTGTAACACTCCAGCATGAATGGGGGAGGGTCACACGAGCCCTCCCCCTCCAGCCGAGGAGCTCTGGACAGTTGATGACTGCCAGGAGAGGGAAAGTTGGTGTTCTTCACAATGTGGTCCTCGGTGTGCTGACTATCCAGGGATGATTCTACTCCATGTGTACATGGGCAGCACTGACTGGACTCATGGTCATTGAAGAAGGGGAGGGAGAGGGATGGGGAAGGAGGGGGCGGGAGGGAAGGAGGAATAGGAGGAAGGGGTGAGGGAGGGGATGACATTGTTGGGAGGGGGACTTTGGGGTATTTCTGTTGTAAGGTAGCAGTGGATGGTGAGTGAGGCTGAGTATGATTAAAATACATCCTATGTATGAAGTTTTCAAAATTCTCAAAGAAAAAAATTGATAAGGTTAAATTTTATCAGAGTATGAATACATACAGAAAGTGCAGGCCGGGCAGTGGCCCGACTCCGTAAGCATGAGGACCTGAGTTCAGATCCCCAGCACCAGGTGAAAAGCCTGATAGGGGAGGGGAATCCAGGGGGATCCCTGGGGCTTGCTGACCAGCCATTCTGACTGAATCAGAAATCCCTGGTTCATTCCTCAGGTTCAGTGTGAGAGTGAGAATAACATTATTGTTGACCTCCATAGGGATGCACACCCATATACAGCCACACATGCACATACATACAAAATTATAGAAAATCTGACTAGACATGTGGTGCTATTGTGTTCCTCAAAATATTGTGCACGCTAATAAATTTATCTGGGGTCAGAGAATAAACAACCACAATATTAAACATAGAGAATAGGCAGTGGTAGCACACGCACGCCTTTAATCCTAGCATTCCAGAGGCAGAAATCCCTCTGGATCTCTGAGTTCAAGGCCACATTGGAAACATCCAGGCATGGTGACTCACGCTTTTAATCCCAGAAAGTGAGCCTTTAATCCCAGGGAGTGATGGCAGAAAGCAGAAAGGTATATAAGGCGTGAAAACCAGGAACTAGAAGGTTTTGGCTGGTTAAGCTTTTAGGCTTCAAGCAGCAGTTCAGCTGAGATTCATCCTGGATGAAGTCTCAGAGTCTTCCAGTCTGAGGAAACAGGATCAGCTGAGGAATTGGTGAGGTGAGGTAGCTGTGGCTTGTTCTCCTTCTCTGATCTTCCAGCATTCACCCCAATAACTGGCCCCAGGTTTGGTTTTATTAATAAGTACCTTTAAGATTCATGCTACATCTGGTGCCCAATGTTTGTGGTATGAATTTACAAAAAAGCTGCTTGCCTGTGACATTTCGGGTCCCTGCTCAGAACTGAGCTACCCTCAGCCGGTTTGGTGAAGCACATTGGTTGATTTACTGAGGGAGGCAGAGGCAGGAGGATCCCAAGTTTGAGGCTGGCCTAGGAGGCTTCCTAAGGAGAAGCTTCGGCAGGGGCCTAGCCACAAACGTTTGTGGTGGGACCATGGAGGCAGTGGCTGCTACTCCGAGTTGCTGTCTCCTTCTCATTGTGTCGGTGACTGCAGTGATGCTGCTACCTGGGACAAAGGGTTTGCTGCTGCTTGTTCAGAGAAGAATGGCCAGGACCATCGTGTTGCAAGAAAACATTGGCAAAGGTCAGTTTGGAGAAGTTTGGCAAGACAAATGGTGGGGAGAAATTGCTGTGAAGATTTTCTCTTCTAGGGAAGGACATTCGTGGTTCTGAGAGACAGACATTTATCAGACTGTGATTGCTCCAAACCACAGATGAGGCACAAAAAAAAATTCTAAAGGGAACCATGATCATGCCTAACAGCAACTTTGAAATCTTCAAAAGGATGACAGGATCCCACAATGATGATTCCACATGGACTATGATAAAGCCGTTAAGATAATTAACACCAAGGAAAGATCAACTTTGGACTAGAAAGTGTTTAGGACAATTTTGAGATGGCTAGCTGAGATGATCCAGCCTGACAGACTACTTGAACAAGGATTTGAAACAAGCCCTGCACTTTCTCATTATGCAGCAACTGGACAAATGATACAGGACTTGACAATTAACCCAAAAATTTTCTTTTCAGGATCCCCTAAAGATGTCTTTATCCCAAGAAAGCAGGAAGTAATTTTAAGAAAATGACACCCACATTCCCAAGATGTGGGATGGAAGGTCTTTGGTTGTTTAATGAGTTATGGATATTGTCATTGTTTATGATGGTTGGTTACAAGTTGTTAATTGTTAATGGTCAGAAAAAAAGCTGAACAAGGAGATTAGATTCAGAGTTTTTGTTTAAAAAAAAGAAAAAGAAAAAAGAATATAGATATGAGGTAGATAATTGAATCTACTCTGAGAAAAAAAGATGAAGAAATAATAGGATAAATGGATAGATAATTGAATCTACTCTAAAAAAAAGAAGATATAAAAATGACAAAAGGTAGATTATTGAATCTATTATGAAAAGAAAAAAGAGAATATGGATATGATAAGATAAACAAGGTCAATTATTAAATCTACTTTTAAAAAGGAACTACTTGTTTTAAATAGGATAAGTAATGAAAATTTTTGTCTGAGTTTATCAAATGTTACTAGACTGGACATTGTTATATATTAATGAAGTTTTCCCTCTGAACCTGTCAAATGTTAATGGACTAGACATCATTAATGTTAAGGGTTAGGAAAAGGGCTAAGCAAAGGAGATTAGATTTAAGGTTCTTGCTGTGGAATGGTCTGTATGTCAAGTGTGTTGCTGATTGGTCAATAAATAAATCACTGATTGGCCAGTGGCCAGGCAGGAAGTATAGGTGGGACAAGGAGGAGAATAAAGCTGGGAAGTGGAAGGCTGAGTCAGAGACACTGCCAGCGGCCACAATGACAAACAGCATGTGAAGATGCCAGTGAGCCACGAGCCATGTGGCAAGGTATAGATTTATAGAAATGGATTAATTTAAGCTGTAAGAACAGTTAGCAAGAAGCCTGCCACGGCCATATAATTTGTAAGCAATATAAGTCTCTGTGTTTACTTGGTTGGGTCTGAGCGGCTGTGGGACTGGCAGGTGAGAGAGATTTGTCCTGACTGTGGGCCAGGCAGAAAAACTCTAGCTAAAAATGGTGCCCAACATGTTGGCAAGAGTTTCCACCTAAAACCTGAGAAAAGATTCTAAAACGGAGCTAAAAACAGCTTCCTAATTGTCTCTCTCAAATGAGTGGCAGCTGCCGATTTGAGCTACTGGTGGGTTCCTAGCGTGCATGCTCGACCTGCCATATGGCGGAAATGAGGCCTCTGCAAGTGGCACATTAAGCTGCATGGTGGATTTAGCCTTTGCTAGTACAAAACAAAAAAAGAGGTTTCTGGGCTACAAGCTGCTTGGATAAAAGCATAGACCAATGATAGCTCCCAGAGCTGGTGGTAAACTTACCACCACCATGTTGGGAAGCTGAGGTGGGTGGAGCCAGCAGCCACAGTGCTGTTTCAGTCTTACAAATGCTGCAGTTCAAAGCAATAGATTCACAATAAGACAGATTCAGATGTAATAGTTTACAATGTGTGTAAAATATACGTAGGCTTGAAAGAAACAAAAAAGGTGATATATACAGATATATAAACAAATACATAGTTTTAAAAAATAAAGTCTTTAAAGAGACAGTAAAATTAATATAAAAAATAAGCCACGTGAAGATGAATATTACACAGAGAATCTGGATTGTGTTGTCTTTGGGATTTTTAACTGCATAAAAACATTTGATTATAAAAGTTGTTGAGTTATGCCAAAATGTATATTTTAAAGGTACCTTGACTTCAAAATTTGGATATAAGGATATGTTACTTTGGAAAAGAGTCTCTGCTTTTGTTCCCACAGAAAGCCAAAGGCTATGGATTTGTTCCAGATTAAGATACATCAGGTTTGACCAGCCAAGACCCCCTGAAAGGTCTCTGATGAAACCATGGCCCAGATGATCCAACATCCAGAATGGTTTGAAGGCAACTGGCTCAGACAATACAGCCTCATGGACTATTCCATAATCCTAAAATTTTCTTTGTGTCCCCATAAGATACAGCACCCTCCTCCAGCAGGAAGTAGTAAGAGAAGCTACGCCCGAATTCCAAAATTATATGTAATTTTACCTTGTTAAGGTTAAAACCTTCCTTTTGGGGAAAAAAAAAAGAAAAGGGGAAGTGCTGTGGGATGGTCTGTATGTCAAGTGTGTTGCTGATTGGTCAATAAATAAATCACTGATTGGCCAGTGGCCAGGCAGGAAGTATAGGCTGGACAAGGAGGAGAATAAAGCTGGGAAGTGGAAGGCTGAGTCAGAGACACTGCCAGCTGCCACAATGACAAACAGCATGTGAAGATGCCAGTAAGCCACGAGCCACATGGCAAGGTATAGATTTATAGAACTGGATTAATTTAAGCTGTAAGAACAGTTAGCAAGAAGCCTGCCACGGCCATACAGTTTGTAAGCAATATAAGTCTCTGTGTTTACTTGATTGGGTCTGAGCGGCTGTGGGACTGGCAGGTGAGAGAGATTTGTCCTGACTGTGGGCCAGGCAGGAAAACTCTAGCTAAAGGTTCTTGTTTAAAAAAACGAAAAAGACAATTACTAGTTTTAAATACTTTACATTGGATTGGATTATTTTATATTGTATACAAATTATATATATTGAGGTTGATATTGTTAGAAAATGACATACATATAATTCTAATCTTGTTCAAGATATTGTACTTACACCGTTCATTTAACAATGTAATGAAATTTGCTGAACCTTGAATGTTATTATTACCAACTATGAGGATATAAAGAAGTGAAAGTTAGTAGTTAGACATTACGATAGAACTTGTAGTCATATTAGGTATGTTTTCAAGATTGAGCAGATATATTTTAGATATGCAGGTCATCTTCAAACCCTTCAGAGATCTACAGAATGTGGCATTTAAAATGTTTTAATAACTTAGAAAATTTTTCTTTTTTGTTATGACTATGAGACATGTTGGCTCCTGGCAGTACCAATCTACTTCAAAGAAAATATGGGAATTGAAGAAACTGCATATAAAGTTAATTTTCATTGTGGCAAAAGTTAGCCACTTGTCAACAAAGTATCCTCTAATCAACAGGACAAAATGGACAGACAGGACACGAAACAAAGGACTACCAATTCTTGCCAAGACAAGTGTGGTTGTGGCTTTAACAAAAGGCATCTTCTGAGGCCAGCACAATGTGGCACTATCCCTGAAGTGGCCTTTACAATCTGGAAAAGGTACAGTGCCCTTTTCTTTGAAGGCAACTGAATAGGCAGTGGTCCGATGGCTTCTGATGTGCAGTGGAACAGCAGCTGAAACAGTTACTCTTGAAGAGTAACTAGGCTGACAGAGTCTAACCTCTTAATGGTAGACGGGAATTCAATAGAGGGATGTGGAGAAGAATGGGATGCCGAGATGAAGCTACACACACACACACACACACACACACACACACACACACACACACGACACACAGCCAAGAAGAATGGACAGCTGAATTCAAAAAACATCAACAATTTCCAGAATTCAAAATCCTGAATCATGACAGGACACTAGTGGAACTCAGGTGTTTCTGGTACATGGACTGCTCTCACCAAATGTGAGGTTGAACTGTTGACCTTGTGTACATCCTAGTTCACAAATGAGTCTGTCAGATACGCTAAACCTATAGGCTGAAGATGATGCCCCAACACTGTGGAGAAACCTCAGGTGACTGTCCAGGCTGCTGGCTGTTTCTGTCAACTCACATTCTTTTTTTTTGGAAGCTACTTGCGTGCACTTCCTGTTTTTATTTTTATTAAGTAATATTATTTTCTTCTTGGGTCTCTGAGGGAGTTGAAGATTAGTTAGTTATATGTTGAAGATTAGATAGTTATTGTTATAGTTTTCATTGTTAAGAATTTTAGAAAAGAAACTCACTAAAGAGGTGTAAGTGTATAAATTTGAAAGACGTATAAGATAGTTCAGTTAGTAATATAAGTTAGGATAGAAAGTGAATCAGGTACATTTTGGACTTAGCAAAATAGGATAGATAATGGAATTATTTTCTCTGAATTTGTCAAATGCAAATGGACTAGACATTTTTTAGATATTTATTGCTTGTATATATGGTATATAATTATTGTACTTTTGTATATAGTTTTTCTTATATTAGTTATAACTTTTTTCCTTTTTTCTTTTTATTAAAATAGAAAAGGGGAAATATGGTGATATTTTATTTGTACTGAAATGTGATTTTATTTATATGTTAATAAATAAAGTTGCCTGGGGGTCAGAGCTAATAGCAAGCCATAGCAAGAGCTGGGTGGTGGTGGCGTACATCTTTAATCCAGATCACATGACAGACAGATCTCTGTGTGTTCAAGGATACAGCCAGCATGGAGGCACACGCCTTTAATCTCCATACCAATCATAGAAGACCTGGAGGTCTGTATAGACAGGCAGTGATGAGAAGGTCATGTGGTTGGGTTTACAACAAATGAGAAGGCAGAACAGAAAGTCAATAAAAAGACAGATACACAGGAAGTAGCGCTCTTGCTGAGAGGAAGGATGGCAATGGCAGGAAGGGTAAGAAAGGGTTTTAGTATCAGCTATTGCTCTAACCTCTTAGGCTAAAAACTCTGCATTTGGCTCTGTGTTTCTTATTTAACAAGACAGTTACATCTACATAGACAGCTTGATGTACATTTAAAATGTGACATATTTGTATTTGTGAAACTCAGATTTTTTTATGGAACATTTCAAGTACTTCAGAAGGAGGAATAGGAGCACACACCTATAATCTCAAGACTCAGCCTGAGGTCCAAAGTTTGCAAGTTGAAGGACAGCCTGTGCTACATAGAGGGTGCTGTCCAGCCTGGGCTACAAAGTGAAACTGCTTCTGCTCTCTACCTTGAAAACAAAAGAGCAGAAAGAAAAGAGAAGAGGAGGAATGGAGAAGGACAGAGGTGGGGGAGAGGAGGAGGAGGGGAGAGAGCAGCAGTGAGACACACAGGAAAGACAGAGGACCACAGGGCTTCCCTCAAGCTCCATCATGGCCGCCCTTTCCAAAGGTCACCGTGTTCTTTCTTCTGTGTGTTTGTTGTCTACTTCTAGTTAGTTTTTACTTCTGTTGTGTAGTAGTGCTGGTACCTAACCCAGGGCTCCAGGCCTGCCCCGGGTATGCCAGAGTTACATCCCCAACTCCCAGGATTTGATAACTGTGTAATCAACTTTATAGCTGATTCTTTTCACCCCCAACCCTAACCTGGCCTTACTCTAAACCCAAGTGGATCTGGGACACCTGCCTTACACTTCTGTGCCACCTGGAGCCTTCTGGGCAAAAACTACTGAGGAGAAGTCCCACATCTGTTCCAGGACTTTTGCTTAAGAACCTATGACTCTGGGAGCAGCATTGTCCACTCATACATGTCACCACCCTTCAAACTCATTTTTAAATTATTTTTGTTTAATTGGTTTGCAAAATTGTACATTTCTACGTGGCTTTTTCACACAGATCTTGATTCAGATGAACTTCCCTCCACTTCCTTCCTCCTCCCTTACCCCCATGTAAACCTTTATACTCCAGTGTTCCCTCTCTATTTTCATATAATACATATTTACTGCCTTCCCCAGTAATGGCCCTTTTCACACTTCTTGGCCTCTACAGGCATGACTTAAACATACAAGTCTAAAAGTGTCAAGGCAGGATTAACACTTGAGAGAGAACATTTATCTTCCCAGGCCTGGATTACCTCACTTGGCATAATATTTCCAAGTTCCATCCATTTTCCAATTTCATTTTCTTTACACTCAATAAAATTCTATTGCATACATGTACTGAATTGTCAAAAGCCATCCTGTCCTGACTCCATTTGGGTCTCCTCAGACACTTCTAGGCCTCAACCCCGCAACAGTGATGTCTGTCTTGGCAACACATTTGGGATTTCCATGACCATGATCCAGATGTATTAACCAAAATAATTATTGATATGTGTGTGAACTTAAACTCAAGTAACCGAAGAAGGTATAAGTCAAAATTAATTACCAGGTTGTGTCTGAAATAACAATGCTCTGTAAAAACAGATGATGCAAGGTAACTTTGCCTCTCATTCAACATCAATGAAATTGTAGGTTTTGCCTTTAAAATGCTGTACCTCTGACCTTCTGCACCAGGAGACTTTGAAGTGTGAACCTGCTCTTAGTCAATGGCCAAAACTAATGGACTTTCATGAGCTTAATTGTCTAAATTAGTGTGGTGGTCTGTATCTCTCTAGCATGGATTATCATAGTGCCACATTTCCATTAAGTTTATCACCAGTGCCATCTTAGCACTGGACAGCTAGACAATTTTCATTTCCTCTGTTATGACTAGAGCAATAATGATCATAGATGGGCAAGTATCTCTGTAATAGGAGACAGAGTCCTTTGGATTATGTGGTGAAAGCAAATCCTCAGCTACAAACTTGATGGGGGATAATAGCCAGAATAGAGAAAAACCTGAAAACATCAAGAAAGCAAATGACACAATAAAAAATAGGCTATGGAAATAAACGGAGAGTTCTCACAGAAGAAATGCACACACACACACACACACACACACACACACACACACACACACACACACACATAAACGAAGAAAGGGAAAAATAGATAATAAATATTTTCAAAACTGCTCAAATTCTTACTCAGTGGGTACTTGTAAATTAAATGATTTGAGGTCTATTTTACCCTAATAAAAATGGATATTATTGAGAAAATGAATGATAGTGAACATGTGGGAGAAGTGAAACTTTTTTCACTATTGGTGGAAATGTAAACGGATACAGATGCTGTTGAAATCAGCATGGAGATTTCTCAGAGACTTGAAATAGAACTATCTTATAAGTGAGTATATATTGGTCCCCCATTCTGTTCCATTGATTTACACTCTCTATCTGTGTCAGTACTGTACTGTTTCTAGTACTGTGGCTCTGTTGTATATCTTGAAGTATAGCATGCTGATGTGTCCAGAATTAGTTTTTCTTATTCATGGCTGCTTTGGAGTCCCTGGGTCTTTATGCTTCAATACACTAATTTTACCATGGTTTTTTTCAATTGTGTGAAAAGTGATGGAATTTTAATGGAGATTACATTGATAAGTTTTTTTGGTTTTGCTTTTTTTTGGTGTTTGTTTGTTTGTAGAACAGCGATTTTCACAACAGTAATTTTTCCATTCTATGTGCATAGGAGGTCTTTATTCTGGAATCTTCCTCAATTCCTTTCTTAGTATTTTTAAGTTTTTATTGTGGGGATCATTTATTTCCTTTGTTAGGTTTCCTACAAGGTATTTTATTGCTTTTGAGGGTGCTGTGGTTAATATTATTTCCTTGATTTCTTTCCCAGTCTGTCATTGGTTGTAGGAAAGCTACTGTATTTTATTTGTTAATTTTGTATCCCAGCAATTTACTGAAGGTGTTTATTAGCTCTAAGAATTTTCTGATGGAGACTTTAGAGTCTGTTATGTGTGGGCTCCTGTTATCTGTACATAAGGACACTTTGACCTCTCCCTTCCTGTTTGTCTCTGTCTTTCTCTTGTCTTGCTGCTTTAGCTAAGATTTCAAGCACTGTACTGAACAGGAGTGGAGAGTGCAGACTGCCTGGGCTTATTCCTAATTTTAGTAGAAATGCCTTGAGTTTTCATCCACATATCATGATGTTGGCTGCAGGTCATTCAGTCTGTATCATTTTGAGATGAGTTTCCTCCACTCATATTTTCTTCAGGGTGGTTTTCATGAAAGGGTGTTGGATTTTGTCAAGGTCCTTTCCTACATCTATTAAAATAATCAAGTGATTTTGACTTTGAGTTTATTTATGTGATATATTACATTTATTGATTTGTGTATGTTGAACATCTTTGTATCTCTAAATGGAGCCAGCTAAATCATGATGAACAATTATTTTCACGTGTTTTCATAACCAGTTTGCAGATATTATGGAGAATGTCTGTATCTATGTTCCCCAATTTACTTTTATATTGCTGTGTGTTTGTCTGGTTTTGGTATCAGGATAACACTAACTTCATAAAATGACGTGGGAAGTATTCCTTACTTTTCTACTTTTGGGAATCTCTTGAGATCACTTGCTGTTCTACTTTGAAGGCCTGGTAGAATTATACACTGAATCTATCTGAGCCTGGACTTTTGGGAGTGGTATATTACCACTTCTATCCCATTTATATTTTTTTATCTCATCTGCATTTAACTTTGTTAGGTCATAATGTCTAGAAATTCATCAATATCTTTTGGGGTTTCCCACTTGGTAGAACATAAATTTATAAGATATGCCCTCATTTTTGTAGGATATTCACTAGTGAAGACTACTAAGACATGGGTTTAAGCCATAGAAACTCTTTATTAGCCAGAGGGTGACTATACTGGGTGTTCAGTATCCCAATGTAGCACTAAGACTTTCTCAGGATCAACTTTTAAGGACAATAGACATGTTCTGGGTTGGCATACTTCAGTTAACAAGAACAGTTTTCCAGAAGCAGAACTGTAGAAGCTAAAAGGTAACATTAGTACATTTTGGGACTTTCTCAGAACTATGTGGACTTTGACATAGTAGGCCTTTGTCTAATCTTGGCAGGTGGTGCTGCCTACATGCTGAGGTCTACAACGTGAATGTTACTCCTATCATGGAGTCAGCTGTGCTAAGGCCTGGAGACCTGTTACAATCTCGACTGGTGTTAGTGAATGAGTCTAATCATGGACTCATCCTGTTTTGTTTAAAATGTAAGTCACTGCTGTTAATCCAATCAGAAGGAGAACTAAAGGCCCAAACAGTGCTGATAATGGAGTAGTTAGCCAGGGGAACTAAGAGAACAGAGACTGGTATTAATTTTTTTCTGACAATGGCAAGATTTATTTAAAATTATTAATTGATAGAAACAACAGGTTGCTCCCAAAGTCATACATAATCCTTTAATCTCATGAGAAGTCTATGCCTCTCCAATTTTGTGAAAGAATCTATCTATTGTTCTAATACATCTAGGTCCTGATCAACCTATCTACTTAGTTTGGAAAGCATCAGAAGAGGCACATTTAGTCAAAACTTGGCAATTCTCATCAAGTAGCTTCAGGGGCTTTTGGTCATACAGTTTTATCAAAATAGAAACCTAACTAACAGGCCTTGATATTCACAAAGTATTTAAGACATATTGTAAATTATAATAATCCCAAGGTCATAAGGGAATAACCTTCTTCCTTAAAGTTCAGAGATAAAAGAGTATAGCAATGTCTTCTAGACTGATGTTGAAAAAATGCTGCAGAGCATCCACTGTGTGCTAAATGATATTCAGGATCTAGTCACAGGGGTCTAAATTCAGTGATCTTCTAGGCCCCATTATATCTAACAGCTTATTTTTTAATGAGGAAAGATTGATGCAATGTATGTCCCAAATTAGATCCCTAAACAAGACAGGATATTAATAGGAAAGTGGTGGAATTTGTTATAGTGTTCAGATTAATGAACAGCAATGTCCCAATGTTAATGTCAGTTTTAACCAAAGTACCTTGGCAAAGGAAATTTTCACATTAACAAAATATGGGCAAAGGTTACCCAAGAACTCTCTACACTATCTTCCTAAATTTCTGTATACATAAAAGTATTTGAAAATTAAGCCTACTAAGCCAAATGTAGGGGGATACTCATGCAACTGCAGCAGTTCAGGAGTCAGAATCACAGGAACATGGATTTCAAGCAAGTTTGTCCTAAGGGCATAAGAATTTGTCTCAATAAATTCAGAAAACATAAATTGGCTAAAAGGTGGATGGGAAACTTGAGTCCATGCCTATAAATACTAGAAGACAAACCTGAGCTGTTACAGTGCTTTGAAGGTAAACAGAGATTGGTCCATTGTGTCGTTTCAGAAGCAACACATGGAGACAGGAAGTCTTGATTAGAGAAGAGCATGACTGTCTTACATGTGTTAGTCACAATCCATTTCCTAACCTAGAGTGGTTTGTAATGTATTTACAAATGCACTTAAAGATGTTTATTTAAACAAATTTCCATGCAATTTATTTTGATCATATTCTTTCCCTTTCCCCAACTCCTCTCAGATCCTTCCCACCTACCAACTCACCTAACTCTATGATAGCCCACTCTCTCTCCCTGAGCTGAAGAAAAGAAAGAAAAACAACAACAAAAGAAAATCAAAACAGACAAACTAAAGAATAGAAAAAGCAGTAGGCTAATGAATAACAAACAAAACTGCACAAAACCCATATGAAATCTGTTTCATGCTGGTCACTTAACCCGGGGGAAAGGTCATGCCCTGGAGTGGAGCTGATATTCCCAGTGACACCTTACTGGAGAAAACTGATTTTCTTTTTCCCAGCAAATACCAATTACACATATCCTCTGGGTTAGGGGTGGGATTTTGTGTCCACTTCCCCTTTTCAGTGCTGGGATTCTGTCTGGCTTGAGCTGTGTAGGTCTTGTGCATGCTGCCACAATCTCTGTGAGTTCCTGTGTGTGCTAGTCCTATAGTTTCTGAAAGATCCTGTTTCCTTGGAGGCATCCACCACCTCCAGCTCTTATAACCTTTTTACCTCCCCTTCTGCATAGACCTCTGAGTGTCAATGGGAGGAGTTTGATGAAGACATCCCATGTCGGGATATGTGCTACAAAGCTTCCTAGTCTCTCTACATTGTCCAGTTGTGGACCTCTTTGCAAATTACCAAACTACCAAGAAGAAGCTTCTCTAATGAGGATTGAGCAATGTTCTGGTCTATAGGTATAGCAATATGTGATCAGAAATCACTGTATGCTATGATTCCTTGGACAAATAGTAGCGGTAGGTTTCCCCCCAGGCTCAGGACCTGTCTAGTTTCAGGTTCATGGCCACTTCACAGTGTCAGGTATAGGCTTCATTTCAGGTTGTGGAACTTAAGCCCAAATTTAAAAATTGATTGGTTGTTCCCATAACATTTGTGCCACTATTGTGCCAAAATGTTCTGCAGGCATGTTACTGCTGGAGGTCACAGAGCTCATGACTAGGGGATACTGTTGATTACTATTCTCCTGTGGGAGCATCAAAGAACCTCCCAGCACCATGAATGCTAGGAGTAGTGGTGAAGCCTCCAATGTGTACCTGCTTCATTTCTTGTGTTAATGACATAAATAAGTGGGGTCTTCAGCAATAGGTTCCTACTATCAGGTTATGGATAGCAACCAATAGCCTTGGCAATAGTCTGTGATGTTTGGGAGATCTATAGGAACTCCTTTGGCCAGTGACTGAACATGATGTAATCCATTCCTGGCACTTGAGATTTACTTGGTGACATAAGATGTCTTTCTAGAGCATTGTCTTGTCTATTATATGGTGACTTCATTATTATTCCTTTCATATATACATATTTATAGAGTGCTTCTACAATAGTAAGTTTCCATATAGCCTTTGTGTAATTGCCCTTCCTTTTATTCCCTCATATACCTTGCCCTCACATACCCTCCCATTGAATCCTAGTCTAGTTTTCCATTTATCTCTTTATAATATTGTACTCTTATTTCTTCTTCCTTGGATCCTCTTGTCCTCCCTGGTCCCTTACTAGCTGCCTAACCTCTATGTATTCAGACTGAAGTACACATGCCTAGAGCTTAAAAGCCAACATCCACATGTAAGATAAACCATGCAGTATTTGTCTTTTGGGTTCTTGGTTAGCTCACTCAGAATAAGTGATTCTAGATGCATTCAACAGCTGAATAATGTTCCATTGTTTAAATGTACCACATTTTCAGTATCCATTCATCAGTTGATGGACATCTGACTTCTTTATTTTTCCATTACAGCTTATGTACCCCTGCAGAATTTTTCAAACAATATAAAAATTACAATATTGTTACATTCTATTTTTAAGCAAATGATTACAATGAATACAAGTAAAAAAACATGTTTGCCATTTCCCTTACAAGAGTAAACATTTTACATATTACAGGTAAAACACAAATTATCCCCAGCACCCAATACAGTTAAACATTTATATTTTAGACTTATAGATCTGGAGACTTTCAGTCACAATCATTTACATAGGCAATCATTTTTATAATTGCCAGAAAAATGGATTACTGATTTCACTTTTCATATTTTAGAGTCCTGTCCAAATATCTTAACTAACCATCTAATTCTTTGTTCTCTAGTTACATGAAGTCAATTGTTTAAAGCTATGATGCACACTGAAACCTATGAACACATTTCCCAACATCAAAAAGAACTTGAGCTAATTTCTGGGACTTGATTGTTTTCCTTAATAATTAATCTAAACCACAGTCTAAACAGCTTCTCAAGAGAAAGTCATAAGTCCTAATGCATAACACTTCCTTGGTCCTATTTTCCACTCTCTGCAGCCCCTGCTTTCTCAGAGGTGGGGGCAACATGATATCCTAACTTTACCTATATTAATTTCCCCACCAAACTAACCTCTATCACAATCCCTTACTATATTTCTTAAAAGTCCTTAATCATCAAAATCCTATTAAAACTATCACTACTATTATAAAATCATTACTTCAATTAAACAGTACAGGCTAAGAGGAAATCAACTTCATAATAATCCACAGATAAAAAATGTCTAGTAAACCATGATATTTTTATGAGATAATCACACTACATTAAAGGCAGTGGGAATCCCCCACACCCATTCATACCATGCCAGATACCAGAGAAAAGTGGCATTGGCAAACATGTAATGGCACAGCACTAGCAAGAGACATTTAAAACTCAAGTTCTCCGGTCTTGCCTATCCAGGATTCACCCACCATTGCCTTGCACTCTGGTGACTGAACTCCTGAAATCCAAATGCTACCTGCTGCTCCACTGACATGGCCACTGACAGGTAAAGTTTTAATTTCTTTTAATGTCAGTCTAATTCAAAGAAAGTGGAAGGGTGATTTTAAAACATCTCTTTTTCTCAAGCGATAATAGCTGCACATAGGTAATTGATAAGAAGATAATCATTATACAAGCTAAGGCCACGTGATTCTTCCAGAAGCCCCATGATGAGAGATTGATGCCCTGGATTGTCAAGAATTCTTCACCGGTACATCTGTAATTCAACACACATAAAAATAATGTCAAAGTTTATTCAGTACATTCACTGTTCCTCCCTTTTAAGAACTCATAGATTCAACACATCATTAAAAATTTCATCTTTATATTTAATTGGTAGTAGTAAGGTTGTACTTACAACTTTGTTGTATATTATGTCAATATAAACTACTTGAATCAGGTCCCTTAGTTAATTTCAAAAACCATCCAAAGAGGCATAGCTATCACATCTATTTAAAAGCATAAAGGAAGTAGGCTCAGTAAACTAGGCCCAGTTTAGAGAGTCACACTAAGATCCAACTTTGTAGTCTTCACTGTGTCATTCATTTCTAAATCTACAATGCTGCCCTCTCCTCAAAGGGCAAAGGCGTGGATAAAGGACTTCTTTCTCCTGAAGTGAAAAACCTCAGCTTCCTAATGACACACAGACACTCTAAGAGATCAAAGCTTTGTGCAATTCTGCTGACTCAGTAGACATTCATGCAATAAACACAGCATCAAATTCTAGACCGAGGACCAGAGAGACTAAGGGTTCCTGACAGGAGTCAGTCAATTCCTGTCAGCTCCTGTTCCAAGACAACAATGGCAATCACAGATGCTCATCTATGAAACATCCCCAGCAGCCCATGGCTACAGACAGAGCCTGGGTAGCAGCTGGAGCACAGCAGGGGCCCTGACAGGTTAGAAAAGCAGCTGCTGCTAAAAGTTCTGAATATACAATTACTACCTGTGTGCTTCCATCCCTGTGTGTCTCCATCCCTGTGTCTCCATCTCTGTTTGTCTCCATCCCTGTGTGCTTCCATCCCTGTGTGTCTCCATCCCTGTGTGTCTCCATCCCTGTGTGTCTCCATCCCTGTGTGTGTCTCCATCTCTGTGTGTCTCCATCTCTGTGTGTCTCCATTCCTGTGTGTCTCCATCTCTGTGTGTCTCCATCTCTGTGTGTCTCCATCCCTGTGTGTCTGTCTCCATCCCTGTGTGTCTCCATCCCTGTGTCTCCATCTCTGTTTGTCTCCATCCCTGTGTGTCTGTCTCCATCCCTGTGTGTCTCCATCCCTGTGTGTCTCCATCCCTGTGTGTCTCCATCCCTGTGTGTCTCCATCCCTGTGTGCTTCCATCCCTGTGTGTCTCCATCCCTGTTTGTCTCCATATCTGTGTGTCTCCATTCCTGTGTGTCTCCATCTCTGTGTGTCTCCATCTCTGTGTGTCTCCATCCCTGTGTGTCTCCATCCCTGTGTGTCTCCATCCCTGTGTCTCCATCTCTGTTTGTCTCCATCCCTGTGTGTCTGTCTCCATCCCTGTGTGTCTCCATCCCTGTGTGTCTCCATCCCTGTGTGTCTCCATCCCTGTGTGTCTCCATATCTGTGTGTCTCCATCTCTGTGTGTCTCCATCTCTGTGTGTCTCCATCCCTGTGTGTCTCCATCCCTGTGTCTCCATCTCTGTTTGTCTCCATCCCTGTGTGTCTCCATCCCTGTGTGTCTCCATCCCTGTGTGTCTCCATCCCTGTGTGTCTCCATCCCTGTGTGTCTCCATCCCTGTGTGTGTCTCCATCTCTGTTTGTCTCCATCTCTGTGTGTCTCCATTCCTGTGTGTCTCCATCTCTGTGTGTCTCCATCTCTGTGTGTCTCCATCCCTGTGTGTCTCCATCCCTGTGTGTCTCCATCTCTGTGTATCTCTTAGGATTTAAAAGTTCCCAAATCTACAGACAGGACAGATTTCTTCTTCCTCTTGTAAAGACAATCCTTTCGTGAACATGAGGTCTGTGGACAGCCCTCTTCTGGTTTCACTTTATACATCTAAGTCCTCCTGACCATTAACCAGTAAGGAATTTGTATTAGAAAGAGACCAGACCAAACCAGGAGAAAGGAGATGTAGGAAATACAATATCCCCCCATACTTGTTTTCTTATCAGTAATTCAAACATAATTTGTGTTACTGTTAGTCATTATTATTTTGAGCATTCATGGGAAATTTAATATATCATCATATTACTCTCCAATTTATATATCAAAATCAAATCAAAGAGAAAAAACATAGAAAGCAAAGGTATTTTCCTGGCATTAGACAAAAATGATATTTCCTTCTCAACACAGTAAAACGTGTGTTTTTCATTGCAGGACAAGTCTTCTGATAGGAGATTTTACCTATATCCTACATACACATGCATACACACACACACACACACACACACACACACACACACACACACACACATACACGTACCATCCTTTGACTTTCTAAATTCTTCCAGAGTGTGAGGCAGAGGAAAGACTCTGAAATCTGTCAGGCAAAGGCAAAGCTTACTCATTTTAGCCTTGTTGCCCTGACATTCTCAGGCTCTGCTCACAGGTACCATGATCTATACATGTAGAAACTTATGTCCTTCCCAGACTATCAGAGCAGACTATGTCAAACTCAAATGTTCTGAAACAAGGAACTCAAGTCCACAATCAAGACACCAAAACCATTTTTAAAGCATTATCTACACCAAGGAGCAGTAGGATCAAAACACATCCACATGTGCACTGGGTACAATGATTCTCTCTGGGTAACTGGCAGAGGACAGTGTTAATCCTGAAAGGATGAGTTTCCCCTCCAAGTTCAGGAGCATTCTGTGTCCCCATTGTGACACTGAACTCAAGCTTACATTATATAGTTCTGACATTTACTGATTTCTGCTGTGTTATGTTCTGGACAGAAGTTTTGTCCCAGGAATTCATTGTGCTGCAAAGCCTGTAACAAAAACAGGAATAGGGAGAGGGAAATAGTTTAATTTATATAAGTTTCCAAAAATTAAACACAGCTATAACTTCAAGTTCAATCTTGACTGCAATTTCAAAAAAAAAAAAATGTTGTTGTTGTTTGCAAGACAGGGTCTCTCTGTGTAGTTTTGGTGCCTGTCCTGGATCTCTCTCTGCAGACCAGGCTCACTTCAAACCCACAGAGATCTGCCTGGCTCTGCCTCCCGAGTGCTGGGATTAAAGGTGTGTACCACCACCACCTGCCTATTTCCAAAAATACTTTAAACAAACAAAACCCTATCAAGTTCATTCTGCCCAGCAAAGCAGTATCCCTCCCTCACACTCAGGAGGTTTAGGATTGAAATGATGGTTCTTCCCAACTACTAAGAGGTGGACTCTCTAACCAGATTACCTCAGGCACCTCCTTCTCGGCCCAGCCCATAACCATGTAAACACTGTAATTAAAACAATACTATTGATTTATAGTAACAATATTTCTTGCTTCTTTTCATCAAAACCAGTTGTGATTATGAGAGTAAGAAAGTCTGTTAAGACACACTTTAACTGCAGTAAAAGCTTGGCAAGCCAATATGACTATGATATCACATGATTTCCATTTCTTTTAATTTCTTGATATAAACTATTTATCTTAGTCCCTGATCTTTTCATTATTTCCTTTTTGGGTATAATCACAACTGTTTGCTTTTCATCATATCATCTATCTTTCCTCTTTACTCTGGGATTTTTCTCACTCTTGATTTCCCTTAAACAACATGTGACTGGGGCCCATTTCACACTGTATCTTTTTGTTTTTAATCATATTTTTTTGTTTTTATTTTTAAGCTTGTGAACATACATAACTTTCAGGTAATAGTCTTAATTTAATGTCCTTGATTTTTCTTTTTTTTTCCTTTTTTTATTATTAAGAGATTTCTATTATTAAGAGATTTTCATTTTACATGCCTACCTCAGATTCCCCTCTCCTCCCTCCTCTCACCCCTGCCGTCCGCTATAACCCACCCCCCCGTTCCCACCTCCTCCAAGGCAAGTTCTCCCATTGGGGAGTCAGCAGGGTCTGGCACATTCAGCTGAGTCAGGTCCAGGCCCCTCCCCCTGCACCAAGGTGTCCAAGGGAGGTAAAACAACAGGCATGCTAAGGGAAGCCAAACAGACCATCTTGCAGGGAACCTCCTTAAACTCTGAAAGTAAACAACTCAAAACAGCTTCAGGAAGTCCCTGAAACTGAGCAGACTGACCAGGCCTCTCCTGTCCCAAGCCTACCTAAGTAGTAAGGATGGCTGAGAGACTCTGTTAAATATGACAAGCTGTGGGAGAGGCTCTGGTCAGCTGAGCTGCCTGGCAGAACTAGTCTCCAGTATGTTAGCAAGCTGTGCAGTGTGCTCCAGGTTTCCAGTTTCTGAGAGCTGTCACTCATGCTAGGGGTGGGCTTTTGGTGATGCAGCTGTGTGTGAGTCATTAGTGCTCTTGTAAGTAATCCTAATGAAACTCACTGGTTCACCAAGTTGGACTTTGATAGTATCTACAAAAAAAAAAAAAAAAAAAAAAAAAAAAAAAAAAAAAAAGAGAGAGACATGAAGTTGGGAGGGAGTGGAAGGTGAGAGAGATTTGGAAGGAGTTGCCTTCAAGGAATGGGGATCATTATGATAAAAATACATGGTGTGTGTGTGTGTGTGTGTGTGTGTGTGTGTGTGTGTGTGTGTGTGCTTAAAAAAATGTGACTGGGGAAAACCCCAGATGACTCACTGACCTTTGGCTAGAATTAACAGGAAAGTTCTCATCTTTTGCTCCTGGAAGGAAAATCCTGGGGAGCAGCTGGTTAGAAATTACAGGTGGGGGAAGTACTTGGTTGAGATTCATTTCAGTTGCTACAGTTGGAGACCCCAAGGACAGTGACAGACAGGACAACTTACTGTATATCCATAATGAGGAATGTTGAAGTACTGAATCCATCCAGGGTCTTGCATGAAGTCAGTGTATTGTAGTGATAGACCTGAGATATACTACAAAGAACAGAACCATGAATTCAATCCAGTCTATTGACTAAGAATTCTAGGCAAGATGCTCCCTCTTCAAGACTCCTTCATCCTTCTGACCATTTCTGCTCAGACCAGCTCTTTAAAACATTCTTTCAGTTAACTCTAAACAGAATTCTTCACTCTTTGCAAAGCCAAGGCTCTTCATGGTTTTTAAAATAAGGACTTGCCCTCCAGCTCTGCAGAAGTCAAATCCTATAGATATTGTTTCATCTTTAAAATGGCCTGCAAGCTATAAATATTCTTTAAACTTTAAATACCCTCATCCCATATTTAAAATTCTTTTTAGATTCCTTGTAATATCTAATTTATATAGATATTATGAATGATGAACAAGGATGAACAAGAGACAGCTCTGAAGTTCACCTAAAACTTGCCCTATCTAGTCTAATGTACAGTAGGATATGCAAAACAACAACTGTGTGTGTGCATTCAGACTGCACCTGAACAAATGCTCTATAGAAAATGCAACAATGGGCTTCATAACTAGTTTTAAAGTCCCACATAGAAACTTTATACAATAACCAGTTGTCTTAGTTCCTCTCCTGTGGCTGTGATAAAACACCATGACAAACATAGAAAAGTCAGGAGCTTTTCTAAGTACAAATTACAAATATAATGGGAAAAAATGAGGGTAATAGTCTCATTCACAAAATCCTCAGAAAAAGGGAATGAGTGGATGGGTGGGGAATCTTGGAATAAATCTAAACAAATGAAATACTTGTACAATAAAAAGTTTAAGACACTGAAAAAATTGAGAAAAATACAAGATAGACAGACCTCTCATGTTTATAGATTCATAGGATAAAAATTATAATATCCATCCTACCAAAAGCAATCAATAGAGTCAATGTAATCCCCATCATAATTTCAATGCAATTCACAGAAACTGAAAAAAATAATATAAAGTTATACATGGAAATAAAAAAGACCAAGGTTAGGGGGACAATCTTGAACAATAACAATAAAACTGACAGAGGTATCACCACCCACTGGTGAAATAATCCATCCCTGTATTGTGTGAGGAATAATTCATCTTCTCTATTGATAAGAGGCATTCTGTGGGCCTGTCTGCACATCTGGGAACAAGAGCAACAGACTGTGGCAAATTTTACCACCCCATGTGTCCCTCTCTCATAAAGAGGACAACATGCCATTTGCTCTGGTAGAACCAGGGTCCCAATCAAAGGAAAAGGATACTTGATCCTGGGGATGTCCTGCCACACAATTATAGCAATCACTCCTTGGGCACATGCGCTGTGCAGTTAATACAGTTCACCAGAGTATTCAATTCTCTATATCAGTTTTATAAGCACATTATCAAAAGTAAAAACAAAGTGAACTCCACCAACATATCTTTTAGGTAATGAGGTATTGTTAGGTTACTTTTGAGAATTAATTTTAAAGACTGCCTGGATGAACCAAAGGAGACAATTTGGGACACATGTACTTGCCCATCAGAGAAAGTGTTCTGTTTATTTGTTTTGTTTTTTTTAGGAAAGGGTAAAATTAGACGCACATGAAAATGATTTGTTAGAAAGGCTCATGTTAAAAAATAATAAACAAGACTTTTAAATACAAATTTTAAAGGTTTTCCTTGTGTTGAGATTGTGTATTTCCCTGGGCAATGATGTCAGCAGCCTTGTACTTCAGTGTAAAGTGTCCCACCTCTTCAAACTTCTCTACTGTGCACCCACATTCTCCCCCTTAAATATATAATCACTCATGAGAAGGGAAAATGGGAAGGGTCACACAGGCTCTGTCCACCTTATTTATATGTACACATTCAATCCTTTTTAACCCTCCACCCAATGCACTGGAGTCACTGTAAACCGCATTTCACTTTTTTAAATCTTCTATAACAATGCTCAGGCAGTTCTGGGCTCTGGAAGGTAACTAGTTTCCTTTCTATACTCTGGGTTAGAAGGACAGGAATCAACAAGGGGAGAACTCCTTGACATGGATCCTAGGCCTTGTTCTTTCCTCTGTGCTGTGGGGTCCCTGTTCTGGGATGGCAGCAGAGCCCATCTCCTACCGATCGACTGGTCCACAGTACCATGTTTGTCTACTGCCCCAAGCCCTGGGAGTCCAGCAACCCAGCAATGAGGGAGGTGAAAACACCATCACCGTACCCCAAAAGGAATGCCCAGGAATGTTACAGGTTTTTAGGCCTTTACAAAAAGGAAGTCTGTAGTCTACAACCCAGGTCAGCAGGCTTGCACAGTGCTGTGAGTCCAATCCTTAATATGATAGGGCAGAACACTCCATCAATTTTTCTTTGTCTCCTGTATGTAGTGACTTACAACTTTATTGGGTGCTTTAACTATGGGCAGTGAGCTAGAAATGCTGAAATATGTGGGAGAGGATTCCAGGAGACATGGGGTGAAGATACAACTATGCTCAAGGACACTGACCATCCTACCTGGATGTTTTCTGCTTTTCTTTCTCTTGAGGTGAAAGCAATACAAGGTGAACACTGGACAGACTACAACAATGGCAGTGACCGACCATTCATGTTCTGATTGTATTCATGGCCTGCTCTACAAGATGGAAATCATTTCTGATGCTGTGGCTTGTGGGGTCACAGGGCCCAGAGAAGAATTTACTGTTGTTCTTCTGAATGGATGTGGTATTAAACTTTCTTCTAATGAGTTGTGACACCCATAGATTAGGACATCTCAGACCTTCAACAGAGAAGCTTCCTTTTGCAGGAGACGGTGATTAACACAGACCCACCACAGGTCAACATACAGAGAAGAGAGACTACAGAGGATCCAGCCCTGAATGGGACATCTGTGTATCACACCCCTCCTCCCAAGGATCAAGGATCAGGATGTAAGAGGGTAGAGGGATTGTAAGAGCCAGAGGCTGTGGACAACTACAACAAAACAGGGTTCTCCTGTCACTATTGGGCAGTGACACATAGGAATGCAGTGCAGTGTGACAACATGGGAACACCTGTACAAGATCAAGACAGAGAAGATCCCTGCATGGAGGGGAGAGGCGGATATGACCTCTGACACCCACCTGAGGAGCTACTGGCAGTTGATGGCTGCTGGGAGGTGGAGCCAATTTTCTTTAAGGATATGGCCCCTGAGAGCCTTCCCATGCTGCAGTAGATGACCCTAAACACCGGCACATATGAGCAGTGCTAGGTAGACCCAGGGGTTTACAGAAAGCAGAACAAAGCATAAGACAGGGAGGGGAGAATGGAGAGAGTGACAGGAAATGCAGCTGTCACTTTCCTGTTGCTGTGACACAACACCATGATCAGGAAACTTGTAGAAGAGAGAGTTCCTTTGGCCTAAGTTTTCCAGAGTGAGAAGAGGCCATCTTGGCAGGCAGGCATGGCAGCAGGCAGCGGGCTAGGAAGTGGGAGAGGAAGCTGAATGTTCAAATCTTCATTGACAGTGCAAAGCAGGAGGGAACAGGAAGGGGACAGGACTATAAACACCCAAGCCCCTCCCCTCACCCAGGGACAGACTTTCCCCATCAAATCTCTACCTCCCAATGGTTCCAGAACTTCTCCAACAGCACCACCAACTGTGAACCAAGTCTCCAAGTCCCTGAGCCTTAAGGGACATTTCTCATTCAAAAGTCCACAGGGAAGGATTTTGGAGGGAGAAAATGGCATGGACTTTATCAAAACACCTTATGTATGTTTAAGAATCTCTCAAACAAAAATTAATTAGTAACAGATTTATTGAAGATTTATATTACTGGATGGCTATACATATATGGCCATATATATAGGAAATAAAAACAAAACTTAGCTCGTTCTTACTGACATGCATCTGTCATTGCCAAGCTACAGTATGCTCTTGTACCAGCAGAAAGGATATGAATACTAACACACTAAATCAATTGTTCTATTTACTTGATATGCTTTTGGGGGGAAATGTGGGTCTGGCTCCATTTATCAGTTGATTTATTTACAATAATGTATATTTTATGGGTATGAAAGACTAAGATGGGGTAATCAATTACAGAAAGAGAAGCAGAAGTATGCTAATTCAGGAGACTGATTAGTACTTAGGAGTCTAGAATCTTCCACTATTTTTAATACTTTTCAGAATACAAGTAAGCCCTGAGATACACTCCTCCTGTTGAGCACTTACATTGACCATTGTTGTAGAATATTATTTTAAGGTGTGTTATACTTGTTTATGCTGTGGAACAAAGATGTGTTTTATTCTTTTAAGTTACATTTGTTTAACTGTGAAGCTGTAATACTTTGCCTGTCTAAAACACATGATTGGTCTAATTAAGAGCTGAACAGCAGGAGAAAGGAGAGGTGGGGCTGGCAGGCAGAGAGAATAAATGGGAGGAGAAATCTGAGAGGATGGAGGAGCAAGAAAAGGAGAAGAGGAGGACTCTAGAGGCCATGTATCCAGCCAGTCACAGAGTAAGAGTAAATGTAAGATACACAGAAGAAAAGAAAAAAGCCCAGAGGCAAAAGAAAAAGTAGGTGAGATCATTACATTAAGAAAAGCTGGCTAGAAAGAAGCCAAACTAAGGCCGGGAATTTATAAGTAATAATAAGATTCAGTGTGATTTATTTGGGAGCTGCATGGTGGGCCACCAACAGAGCAAAGAGTAAGAGTAAAAAAACAACCAACTGCAGATCATGACCCTTCCTTTCCCATTAGAGATGACCGAATAAACCAAATCACCTTGCTGTGGTTAAAACAGCAGGCAAGTCTCTCACACCAGCATGAAAGGAAGGCTGCAATCTGTCTTGTTGTGGGGGGAATCACCCAATCATACCACTTTCTTGAAGTTCCAAGTTATTATAGTTTGTAATATTACTCTAAGAAATGTCTGGTAAGAGCTCACTGGAAAGGGCATGTTAACCACATCATAGAACTGACATCAGAGCAGTAGCCACAAAGCCTAGGTGGAAAGGTGGCTCCTTCTCTCCTACAGACCATAATAAGCTTTATCATAAGGCCTCATGTCCCAAGTACTGATGTGTCAAGCATGTACATGTTCAAGAAGGAACACAAGGAAAATTATCCTTTCAGAAAAACACAATTCACACTCACCAGCATGCATACAAAGTAGATGGTCATAAGCAGTGTTGGTACAGCCACTGCTCTCTCCCCTGCCCCTATAGACAGTGACAGGGAACTGGCAGAATAAGCCAACATCATGATGGTAAATGACATAGCAAAGAAATCCTTCACATCTGTGTTTACTCCTTAGAAAGAAAAAAGTGGGGTCAGTTCATCTACATAAATCAAGAGAATTTTACATATTTAAAGCAATACTTTAATAACCAATAAAACTAGTAACAGCTTCACAGTCACCCAGTTTCCCTGGGTTTCCAACTGCTATCTGATCATATGGATGCTGGGGAAAAACTTGAGGGACTTTAGAGAAGCAGCAAGTACTCTTAACAAATGAGCCTCACTCCAACCCCATCATGTGGCTTTATTTTTATATTTCCCACAAAATACCTTTCCATATAATACCTGTTCTCCTCTATATATAATTATGGACAATTTATGAGATCCTGACATGGAGAGCCACAGACAACACAACTAATAAAAATGTTACCAAATTCTCTCACAGGAGAATCAGCAATAGAACACGTTCACATCCACATTACCCTGTGTTTATTATAATTGCACTAGTAATGAAACTGGTATCAGGACTATGCTGGTTAGTTTTTGTCAATTTAACACAAGCTAGGGTCATATGGGAAGAGGCAAGCTCAACTAAGAAGTTGTTTGTATTAGACTGGTCTGTTGTCAGGCCAGTGGGGGCATTTTCCTGAAGAACGATTTACGGCTTAGACAAATGTGGATAATGCCATCCCTACGCAAGTGATCCTGGATTTTATAAGAAAGCAGTCTGAACAAATCATAGGGAACAAGCCAGTAAGCATGACTCCTCCATGGCCCCTACTTCATTTCCTGCCTCCATGTTCCTGCCCTGAGTTCCTGACCTGACTTCCCTTCTTGAAGTACATTGAACTGTAAGATGAAATAAACCCTTTCCTCTTGAGTTGGTTATTTTCATCACGGGACAAAAACCTCAGGCAAGGATTAAACAACCTTGCAGTGGTTTTAATATCTAGAGGACAGGAGGGTGCCTCCAACTTTAGTTTTCCCTAGGAAATCACCTTGTAACTGCTATGCAGGAAGGCAATGGGTTCCATAAGCTGATTTGTAATCTTTCTCAACCTAATGCTATGAGTCATACAGAGTATTGTGTTTTTATAATATTACAAGGACACAGTTAGAGTCTGGGAGCTGAGTTCCATGCCTAATTATTTAAAAAGTTATTGTTATGATTATCATGGTGTGTATAATGCATGTATGATTATGGGTCTGCATGTATCATAATGTCCATGTACCATAGTGTGTATATATCATAATGTACATGTACTATGGTGTACATGTGCCATGGTGTACATGTGCCATGGTGTACATGTGCCATGGTGTGCATGTATCATGGTGTACATGTGGATTTGAAGGACAAATTTCTCCAGTGATTCTCTCTTCCATTGTGGATTCTGAGGATCAAATTCAGGTTGTCAGGCTTGCAGGACAAGTACATTTCCCATAACCAATCCATGGTCTAAATGACCGGTTCTGAATGAATTGTCTTATAAAAAAGTCTAAGCTTTATCAATGCTTATCTTTCTCTGTGTGTGTGAGTGTGTATGTGTGTGAGTGTATATGTGTGTATGTGTCTGTGTTTGTGTGTCCACGTGTGTTCATGTCCGTGTATGTGTGAATGTGTGTGTGAGTGTGAGTATGTGTGTGTGTAAAAAGTATGGAAATTCTGAACAATTAGTCTAGGGTGAAGCTTAACCATAATACACAAATGAATCTATGCATATATTTCAAATAATTGTATTATATAATTTCAAGAAACCTCAAATTCAGTATCATCTCTCTTTGTCAGATTAGGTACCACAAGACACTATATGCATTTAAGTTCTTTTGCACACATACATTTGTATAACATATTATCCACATTTTTATATCTTGTTTACATATGGAGTCACTTATACAGAAACACAAAGAAAAATATGTAGCTGGGCTAGAGACATGGCTCACTGATTAGAAGCATGTGCTGTTATTGTAAAAGCCCTGGATTCCATTCCCAGCACCCACATGGTGGCTCACATTCTGAAACTGCAGTTCAAGGGGGTCTGATGTCCTCTTTGGACCTCCCCAGGCACTGCATTCACTTAGTACACACACACACACACACACACACACACACACACACACACACACAGAGACAAAAATGTAAAGAAAAAATAAATCTTTTACAATACCTATGGATAGGCATCTAATAATTGATCTTGCTCCATTGGCACTGTCTCAAATGGGTACATTATGTCTACATTCATTATAATACACAGAATCTCTAGTAAAAACACAGTTTCACAAACAGCTCTTATAGTATTTTGTGAACAAGTCTTGGAGACTTTCCTCACACTGAACACCTGTTTTAGATGGCACACAGTGGAGACGTGCTTTTCTACTCATGCTTTTCTACTTTAGACTTGCCACAGTTGTACAAACCAAAACACACTCCCCTAAGAGTAAAGACACACTCTCTTGCTTTGTCACTTACCTGCTATGCTGAATACTATAACAGTAAATATAGTACTTGTCAAAAACCTCCTGGGTACCAGCTCACCCAGCAATTTCCCAAGAAAATATGGTGACACTCTGTAGTATCCACTGGTATGCTCATGTCTGGAGAGACAAATATAATGTTAAACATCCTTAGATTAGTCCAGAAGACACAGGTGAGATGCTGGCTAAGCTGACTTCTGCTACCACAGGGAGCCTAACAGGACAGTGTCCCCTGTGTTCCAGGCTGACTCCCATACACATCCCCATCTTAGGGACCAGCATCCCTAGGCCAGCATCCTGATGACATTCTCACTAGGATTCTCCCCATCAGAAACTCTCCCTTGTTTTGTCCACTCTGGTCACACAACAGCCCCTCCAGGGAAGCAGCTCCATGTGCCTCTCCTCAGAGTCTCTGCCCCTCTGAAGCTGGTTCCCTGAGGAGCAGCTCATTCCTACCTCACCTCAGACAGTGGTCATGGGGACTTCTCTCCTTCCAGTTCTCATGAAGGTGACACTGTCACTCTGAGGTCACAGTGCAGCTTCAGGACACTACCTCCTTCTCTCCAGCTACTCTCACTTTAGGACAGATATGGTGATATTTTATTTGTACTGAAATGTGATTTTATTTGTATGTTAATAAATAAAGTTGCCTAGGGGTCAGAGCTAATAGCAAGCCATAGCAAGAGCCGGGCAGTGGTGGCGCACACCTTTAATCCCAATCACATGACAGGCAGATCTCTGTGTGTTCAAGGATACAGCCAGCATGAAGACACACGCCTTTAATCTCAATACCAACCATAGAAGACCTGGTGGTCTGTATAGACAGGCAGTGATGAGGAGGTTATGTGGTTGGGTTTACAACTAATGAGAAGGCAGAACAGAAAGTCAATAAAAAGACAGATTCACAGGAAGTAGGTCTCTTTCTGAGGGGAAGGATGGCAGCGGCAGGACTAAAGTAGGCAGAAGGCAGTTTTAGTCTCAGCTCTTAGTAACTGTTCTGACCTCTTAGGCTTTTAACTCTGTATTTGGCTCTGTGTTTCTTATTTAATAAGACTGTTACATCTACATTTGGTGCCCATGTGGCAAGAATTCATTAAAAACCGGCGGGCCCAGCTCCCTGCCTGGGCCTAGCTTGGCCTAGGCCCCAGACCCGACCGACCGTAGCTACACATGGTTACCCGCAGCTGGAGCTACTTGCAGCCGGATTTAAAAAAAAAAAAAAAACTGGTGCTATGAACAACTCAGGCCTGCCAGAGATACCAGTCAGCTGCACTCGACTGCAACCACAGATAGAGCTGCTTTTGGCCAAAACGCCAATGCACGTGGTCAGAGCTTATGGAAGCCAGAGCCCAGGCTCGACTTGGCTCAATCGGAAACACGTGGCTAGATTTAAGCTTTTAGCCAGAACTTGTGGCTACCCTTCCTTCCTTCCTTTCTTTCTTTCTTTCTTTCTTTCTTTCTTTCTTTCTTTCTTTCTCTTTCTTTCTCTCTCTCTCTCTCTCTCTCTCTCTCTCTCTCTCTCTCTCTGAATTCCCACCTCGGACGCTAGGTAGTTCTTTTGAAATTCCCTCAGATTTCTACTGTTCTATGCAGACTTGGTAAGTCAATTAAGATATCAGATATTTTAAAGGTAAAAACTATTTAAAAGAAAAAAATTCCACATTAAAAAAAATGGTTATTATGTGTACATTGGAAGAAAATTGGGCTTTGTTTGATAAAATATTAGGCAGTCTAAAAGTGGAACAACTATATGAGAAGATCAATGTTGTTGGGGTTATGCACATTATTACTTTCCTTCTCCTTATTTTACTATTTAAAAAGATAGTCAATTTAAGTGCCAGGATAAAAGCTTTAGAAAAACCTGTTAAACCTATTAAAATGAATTATAGAAAAATTCAGATTCAGGGAGAAGAAATTAACAGTGAAATTGTTTCAGGATTAGATTATAAGGTTACAGAAAGAAAGCCTGTTTTCACACAATCACCCTTAATTTATCCGGTAACCATACAGCAACTACCTGGTCAAATGAATGCACAAAATATTTGTACTCCAATTGAAATTTTAGATTTACGAAGGTTTAAGGAGGCAATAGTATCTTATGGCATGCATTCCCCATTTGTAAAGCAAATATTACACTCCTGGTCAACTAATAATAATATTATACCACAGGACTGGCGAGAGCTGGTAAATGCTGTTCTGGAACCTGGGGCACAGCTGCAGTGGTGCGTGTGATTCAAAGAGGAAGCGAAAAACAGAAAATCAATGGAGGGCTAAAGGTATACAAATCTCCCAGGATCAGCTTATTGGAGAAGGCCAATATGCTTCAGTACAAACACAATGTTCATATGATATCCAAACCCTAATTCTATGTTGAATAGCAGCCTTGAATGCATGGGACAGAGTTGAGGAACCAGGAAAGAAAACTGAGACATTTACAAAAGTTATACAGGGCCCAAAAGAATCCTTCACAGATTTCTTACAAAGACTGACTTCAGCAGTAAAGAAAATGGTCCCGAATTCAGAAGCTAGTCAGATAATAATCAAATTTTTTGCTTTTGAGAACATGAATGTAGCATGCAAGAGAATAATCAGACCATTAAAGGCAAGATCTGCACCCTTGGAAGATTGGATTAGAGACGCGTTTATTGTTGAAGCTCATGACCATGATGCTATGTGGATAGGAGAAGCAATTTCAAGAGGTTTGAGGAATGTCAGATGTTTTGGATGTGGAAAGCAAGGACATTTGAAAAGGGACTATAAACAGTACATTCCTAGAAACAATATTTCTTCAAGGAACAATGGCAACAGAATGCCCCTTCCTTCTGGAGTATGCAGAAGGTGTGGTAAGGGAAAACACTGGACCAATGAATGTAGATCAACAAGGGACAGGCAAAGTAATACTTTGCCTCAGTCTTCAGGAAACTCCCAGAAGGGCCTCAGGCAGGTCCCCACAGCAAATCCAGTTCAGACCTTTCCTGCAGTCATAGAGGAAACCCCTACACAGAGCAATTAAATAACCAAATGCCTATTGGAATAAACCAGGCTGATCGCGATGATGAAACAGAGAGAACAGAAAATTCAGAAGAAAACATAAAGAAAAATTTTTGGCAAACATCTATAAATGAACAAAGACCAAAATTAACAATAAGAATAAATGGTGTTTTGTTGTGTGGTCTGGTAGACACAGGTGCTGATGTGACCATGATTGCATCAGAATTTTGGCATCCAACTTAGCCTCTTCAAGAGGTAAATGTTCAACTGTTAGGAATTGGAACATTATCTCAAGTAAAACATAGTGCAAGATGGCTCAAATGTATAGGTCCAGAAGGACAGAGAGGAAAATTAAAACCATATGTGGCTAACATAGCTGTGAACCTGTCGAGACCTGTTACAACAATGGAATACTCAGATTAACATCCCTCCAACCTCAGAAACAAATCATAAACTGCTGTGGGATGTATGGCAAATGTGTTGCTAATTAATCAATAAAACACTGATTGGCCGTTGGCTAGGCAGGAAGTATAGGCGGGGCAAGGAGGAGAATAAAGCTGGGAAGTGGAAGGCTGAGTCAGAGAGACACTGCCAGTCGCCATGATGAGAAACAGCTTGTGAAGATGCCGGTAAGCCACGAGCCATGTGGCAAGGTATAGACTAAAGGAAATGGATTAATTTAAGCTATAAGAACAGTTAGCAAGAAGCCTGCCACGGCCATACAGTTTGAAAGCAACATAAGTCTCTGTGTTTACTTGGTCGGGTCTGAGAGGCTGTGGGACTGGCAGGTGAAAGAGATATATCCTGACTGTGGGCCAGGCAGGAAAACTTAAGCTACAAATGGCGCCCAACGTGGGGCAAGAGTTTCCACCTAAAACCTGAAAAAAGATTCTAAAACGGAGCTAAAAACAGCTTCCTAATTGTCTCTCTCAAATGAGCGGCAGCTGCTGGTTTGAGCTATTGGCGGGTTCCTAGCACGTGTGCTTGATCTGCAGTAGGACGGAAATGAGGCCTCTGCAAGTGGCACACTAAGCTGCATGGTGGATTTAGACTTTGCTAGTACAAAACAAAAAAAAAAAAAGAGGTTTCTGGACTACAAGCTGCTTGGATAAAAGCATAGACCCACGATAGCTCCCAGAGCTGGTGGTAAACGTAGCCATGTTGGGAAGCTGAGGTGGGCAGAGCCAGCAGCCACAGCTGCTACAGTTTAAAGCAATAGATTCACAATAAGACAGATTCAGATGTAATAGTTTACAATGTGTGTAAAAATGTACATAGGCTTGAAAGAGAGAGAAAAAGGAATATATACAGTTATATAAACAAATACATAGTTTTAAAAAATAAAGTCTTTAAAGAGACAGTAAAATTAATATAAAAAATAAGCCATGTGAAGATGACTATTACACAGAGAATCTGGATTGTGTTGTCTTTGGGATTTTTAACTGCAGAAAAACATTTGATTGTAAAAGCTGTTGAGTTATGCCAAAATGTATATTTTAAAGATACCTTGACTTCAAAATTTGGATATAAGGATATGTTGCTTTGGAAAAGAGTCTCTTTTGTTTCCACAGAAAGCCAGAGGCTATGGATTTGTTCAAGATTAAGATACTTCAGGTTTGACCAGCCAAGACCCCCTGAAGGTCTCCAATGACACCATGGCCCAGATGATCCAACATCCAGAATGGTTTGAAGGCATCTGGCTCAGACGATACAGCCTCATGGACTATTACATAATTCTAAAATTTTCTTTGTTTCCCCATAAGATACAGCACCCCCTTCCAGCAGGAAGTAGTAAGAGAAGCTACGCCCAAATTCCCAAATTATATGTAATTTTACTTTGTTAAGGTTAAAACCTTCCTTTTTGAAAAAAAAAAAAAGGTGGAAGTGCTGTGGGATGTATGGCAAATGTGTTGCTAATTAATCAATAAAACACTGATTGGCCGTTGGCTAGGCAGGAAGTATAGGCGGGGCAAGGAGGAGAATAAAGCTGGGAAGTGAAAGGCTGAGTCAGAGAGACACTGCCAGTCGCCATGATGAGAAACAGCTTGTGAAGATGCCGGTAAGCCACGAGCCATGTGGCAAGGTATAGATTAAAGGAAATGGATTAATTTAAGCTATAAGAACAGTTAGCAAGAAGCCTGCCACGGCCATACAGTTTGAAAGCAACATAAGTCTCTGTGTTTACTTGGTCGGGTCTGAGAGGCTGTGGGACTGGCAGGTGAAAGAGATATATCCTGACTGTGGGCCAGGCAGGAAAACTTAAGCTACAATAAACTAGCACATGTTTCTGAGAGAAATATTAGAAGATATTATTCTAATGTGTGGTCACCAGCCATCCATATTATACAAGAACAGGGCACAACAACTGATGATCTTCCAAAGACACCAACAGCTCTACATTTAAAATGGTTAACAGACAAGTCTGCATGGGTTCATCAATGGCCTTTAACAACAGAGAAACTCCAGGCTTTAGAAGAGCTGGTAGAAGAACAGTTAAATGCTCAGCATATTGAAGAATCAACCAGCCCTTGGAATTCTCCTGTATTTGTTATTAAAAAGAAATCCAGTAAATGGAGACTAATAACAGACCTTAGAGCAATTAACAAAGTAATTCAGCTAATGGGCTCTCTACAATCCGCAATTCCTTTACTTACTCTGTTACCAAAAGGATGGCCTCTCATAATTATTGATTTAAAAGACTGTTTCTTTTCAATACCCTTACAAGAAAAAGACAGAGAAAGATTTGCTTTCACAGTGCCTACTTATAATAATTCTCAACCAGTTAAGAGATTCCCTATGGAGGGTCCTCCCATAGGGAATGTTGAACCTTGCGCCAACATTTTGTACAACAGCCATTGGAAGTGATACGTAAAAAATTTCCTGAATCTATAATTTATCATTATATGGATGATATTTTACTAGCTGACTCAAATGCAGATACTTTAGAAAGAATGTTTGAAGAAGAAAAATTTGCCTTGCTGGGGATTACAAATTGCTCCTGAAAAGATACAAAGAAGAGAATCTATTAACTATTTAGGATATAAAATAGAGCTACAAAAAAATTATACCCCAAAAGATGCAAATTAGGAGAGATCGACTACAGACTCTTAATGACTTTCAAAGATTATTTGGAGACATTTCTCATCTACAAACTATTGTTGGGGTAAAGAATGATGAACTGAATAATTTGTTCAAAACCTTACTTAGAAGGTGACAAGGACTTAAATAGTCCAAGAGAATTATCACCTGAAGCTGAGAAAGAATTGGCCTTGGTAGAAAAGAAAGTACACAAAGGACACATAGATAGTATCGATCCAAAGCTTGATTGCATTTTGGTTATTTTACCATCTAGGCATTCTCCTACAGGAATTTTAATGCAGAGGGAAGATATTATATTGGAATAGATATTTTTTACTAAATAAACCGAATAAAAAATTTAAAAATTATGTGGAAAAAATCTCTGACTTAATTTTGAAAGGAAAATTGAGACTTTGTCAATTAGCAGGAATAGACCCAGCAGAAATTGTTGTACCTTTAACTAAGCAGGACACTGAAAAATTATGGACAGAAAGTGAACCTTGGCAAAGAGCTTGCAGTAATTTTTTTTTGGAGAAATTAACAGTAAATATCCCAAAAGCACTAGAATTGATCTTATAAAGAGAGCTGATTGGATTTTGCTTCAAATTGTAGGGGGAAAACCTATATCTGGAGTTCATACATTTTATACAGATGCAAACAAACAAGGAAAGGCAGGTTATAAATCAGAAAATTTAAGTAAAGTGGTTCAAACTCATTATAATTCAGTTCAAAAATCGGAATTGTATGCTATTCTGTTGGTATTAATGGATTTTTCAGAACCTCTCAACATAGTAACTGACTCTCAGTATGCTAAAAGATTGGTATTACATATTGAGACTGCAGAATTTATCCCTGATGCATCAGAATTAGCTTCACTATTTATTCAGTTACAAAATACAATCAGGAAAAGGAGTCATCCTTTATATATAACTCACATCCGATCCCATATGGGTCTGCCAGGCCCTCTAGCACAAGGTAATGATGAGATTGATAAATTATTGATAGGAAATGTGCTGGAAGCCTCAGAATTTCATAAAAAACATCATGTCAATAGTAAAGGTTTAAAAAAGTATTTTTCCATAACCTGGCAATAAGCCAAGGAAATTGGAAGGAAATGTCCTACTTGTTTCTTTTACAATCAGATGCCATTGCCAACAGGATGTAACCCAAAGGGTACTCAGAGGAATGAAATCTGGCAGACGGATGTGTTTCACTTTTCAGAATTTGGAAAATTGAAATATGTACACCATACCATTGATACTTATTCAGGATTCCAATGAGCAACTGCTTTGAGTTCTGAAAAAGCTGATTCTGTAATCACTCATTTGCTAGAAGTTATGGCCATCATGGGTATACCTGCACAAATTAAAACTGACAATGCTCTAGCATATGTCTCTGTTTAAATGAAACAGTTTTTTTGCTTATTACAATATAAAGCATATTACAGGTATACCACATAATCCTACAGGCCAAGCAGTTATAGAAAGATCAAACAGAACTCTAAAAGATATGCTAAATAAACAGAAAGGGGTGACAAAAGCCCCCAGAAATAGACTGCATAATGCTCTATTAACTTTGAATTTTCTCAATGCCAATGAGAAAGGAACAGCAGCTGCAGAGAGACATTGGATAATAGAAAAACTACAGAATTAAATCAGCCTATATACTATAAGGAAGTGCTGACTTCAGAATGGAAACCAGGATATGTGTTACATTGGGGACGAGGTTTTGCTTTTGTTTCTCCAGGAGAAGATAAGCTGTGGATACCATCAAAATTGATAAAGGTTTGATTTGAACAAGAGAGACCTCTTAATTAGAAGAGGTGATAGTTCATCAACCAGTGTGACCATTCAATTTAAACTAACTTATACCAGTAACACATGCTTTTCATTTAATCAGCTATAACTTGCCAAAAGGGAACCTCCCAAAAATTAGTTTTGGGTAAAGGTTTTTGTTTTTGTCTTTTAAGAGAATGAAGGCTAAGGAATCTGAAGAACACTGGACAAATGAGACAACTGAAGAAAAAGGACAAATCATCTGTCCCAAGAAAAAGAGTAAAATGGCCTATTCGTATATCATCTACAAAATTTCTTAAGTCTTCCTAAATGTTTGTTTCTGCTCTTCTCTAAAGAAATTTAACACTATTGGTCTTCTTGTAGTCCCAGTTCAATTAAAATTTAAAGCTGGCTTTGGAGTTGGAGAATGGCTCTCTCCTTCTTTAAATTCAAACATGTTGTATCATGCACAAGAAAGAGCCATCTTCTGATATGGGACAGGAGAAAAACCAAATTAATTAAGGGACTATTCTATTACTACTAATCTCAATTCACTTATTCTATTCTGATTCTTTAAAGTTTTCTTAAAGCATGAATTTTATATCAAAATTTACATGATTAATATATATGTATATATACATTTTAAACTTTGTTAAGATAATAATGGTCATATAGAATACTAATTCTAAAAAAAAAAAGGCTTCAATTAGCTGCCTATACATGTTTTTGTGTTCGAGTCTCTTATCGGTTTTCTGCAGGAAATCACAGCCAGTCCAAACATCAACTGAAGTCTCAAGGAAGAAGATGGGGCCCCACAACAACAATAATTCCACGTGGACAATAATAATATCACTAAGCTGACAACCACCATCTACAGATCAGCTTTGGACTACAAAGTGCTCAGAGCAATTTTGAGAGGGCTAGCTGAGATGATCCAGTTTCAAAGACTACTTGAATAAGGACTTGAGATAAACCCTGAACTTTGGCATTATGCACAGACTGGATAACAAAAGATATACCTACCTTTCCTAGAATTTGACAATTAACCCAAAAATTTTTTTTCAGAATAAAGATACCTTCGCCCATCCCCAGCAGGAAGCAATTTTAAGAATACGAAGCCCACCTTCCCAAAGAGGTGGTGTGGGGCAGATCATTTTTGGCTTTTTAATGGGTTTTGGGTCTGGGATAATTTTCATTGTTTAGCAGGGTTGGTTACAAGTTGTTGTTAAGGGTTAGGAAAAGGGATAAGCAAAGGAGATTAGATTTAAGGTTCATGTTTAAAAAAAAAGACAATTACTAGTTTTAAATACTTTACATTGGATTGGATTGTTTTATATTGTATGCAAATTATATATATTGAGATTGATATTGTTAGAAAATGCCATACATATATTTCTAATCTCATTCAAGATATTGTACTTACACCATTCATTTAACAATGTAATGAAATTTGCTGATCCTTGAATGTTATTATTACCAACTATTAGGATATAAAGAAATGAAAGTTAGTAATTAGACATGACAATAGAACTTGTAGTCATATTAGGTATGTTTTCAAGATTGAGCAGATATATTTCAGATGGACAAGTCATCTTCAAACCCTTCAGAGATCTACAGAATACGGCATTTAAAATGTTTTAATAAGTTAGAAAATTTTTCTTTTTTGTTATGACTATGAGACGTGTCAGCTCCTGGCAGTACAAATCTACTTCAGAGAAAATATGGACATTGAAGAAACTGCATATGGAGTTAACTTTCATTGTGGCAAAAGTTAGCCACTGGACAACAAAGTATCCTCAAATCAACTGCTGACAAACAAGACAAAATGGACAGACAGGACACGAAACAAAGGACTACCGATTCTTGCCAAGACAAGTGTGGTTGTGGTTTTATCAAAAAGCATCTTCTGAGGCCAGGACAGTATGGCACCATCCCTGAAGTGGCCTTTGCTATGTGGAAAAGTATAGTGCCCTTTTTTTCGAAGGCAGCTGAACAGGCAGTGGTCCGATGGCTTCTGATGTGCAGTGGAACAGCAGCTGAAACAATTGTTCTTGAAGTGTAACTAAGATGACAGAGTCTAACCTCTCAATGGTAGACTAGCATTTAATAGAGGGATATGGAGAAGAACAGGATGCCGAGATGAAGCCACACCACACACACACACACACACACACACACACACACACACACACACACACAGCCAAGAAGAATGGACAGCTGAATTCAAAAAACATCAACAATTTCCAGAATTTAAAATCCTGAGTCATGACAGGACACTAGTGGAATTCATGTGTTTCTGGTACATGGACTGCTCTCACTAAATGTGAGGTCAAACTGTTAACCTTGTGTACATCCTAGTTCACAAAAAAATCTGTCAGATACGCTAAGCCTATAGGCTGAAGATGATGCCCCAACACTGTGGAGAAACCTCAGGTGACTGTCCAGGCAGCTGGCTGTTTCTGTCAACTCACATTTTTTTTTTTGGAAGCTGCTTGTGTGCACTTCCTGTTTTTATTTTTGTTAGGTAATATTATTTCCTTTTTGAGTCTCTGAGGGAGTTGGAGATTAGGTAGTTAAAGTTTAGATAGTTATAGTTTTCCTTGTTAAGAATTTTAGAAAAGAAACTCACTAAAGAGTAAGTGTATAAATTTGAAAGACATTATAAGATAGTTCTGTTAGTAATATAAGTTAGGATAGAAAGTGAATCAGGTACATTTTGGACTTAGCAAAATAGGATAGATAATGGAATTATTTTCTCTGAATTTGTCAAATGCAAGTGGACTAGACATTGTTTAGGTATTTATTGCTTGTTTATATGGTATATAGTTATTGTACTTTTGTATATAGTTTTTCTTATATTAGTTACAACTTTTTTCCTTTTTTCTTTTTATTAAAATAGAAAAGGGGAAATATGGTGATATTTTATTTGTACTGAAATGTGGTTTTATTTGTATGTTAATAAATAAATTTGCCTGGGGGTCAGAGCTAATAGCAAGCCATAGCAAGAGCTGGGCAGTGGTGGCGCATACCTTTAATCCCAATCACATGACAGGCAGATCTCTGTGTGTTCAAGGATACCACCAGCATGGAGACACACGCTTTTAATCTCAATACCAACCATAGAAGACCTGGAGGTCTGTACAGACAGGCAGTGCTGAGGACGTCATGTGGTTGGGTTTACAACCAATGAGAAGGCAGAACAGAAAGTCAATAAAAAGACAGACACACAAGAAGTAGGTCTCTTTCTGGGGGGAAGAACAGCATTGGCAGCGAGGAGTAAGAAATGGTTTTAGTGTCAGCTCTTAGCTACTGCTCTGACCTCTTGGGCTTTTAACTCTGCATTTGGCTCTGTGTTTCTTATTTAATAAGACTGTTAAATCTACATACAGATATATTTCTTCAATAATCTCTCTTTACAACTGTGAATCTTTACCAGATACCAAACCTAATCCTTTCCCTTCCAGACCTTCAAGATCCTAAGTTCTTGCCTTCCCAGTGTCTTCATCTCTGACATTTTTTTGATAAAAGGATCACCAGTGCAAGGGACCTTAAATTCCATATGTAGACAAGAATGACCATCCTCCTGCCTCTACCCTGGCCCCAAATGCTGGGATTACAGAAAAACAGCCATGCTCAGGGTTTTATGATACTGTGAATCTAACAAAGAGTTTCAGGCACACAAAGCAAGTGCTCTGACTACTAAGTAAGGCCATCAGCTTATCTCTTGTGACTCCTCTCCTGGGCATGTACTTGGAGACAAATCTTGGCCATCTTTGAGAGCATTGAATCTGAAATATAGGCCAACAGGGAAAAGGTTCTTCCCTGTTTAAAAAACACAGGAGATAAACAGCCCTTTTCTACACAGCTACTGTCTGGCTCTTTCCAGCCCTCCATCAAGAGGAGACTCTCATTCTTGTGCAGCTGTACCTCTCCAACTCCAATGTGCTGCTGAACCCAGTACACATAAGCTCTATGAAACCCTGACTTTTTTCTTTGGGGAGGGGTCATGAATTTCCTGTTATGTTCAGCCCTCTACTACTGTATTGTCTACAGCACTGAGATCTGATGATCTCACCCCAATATTGAAACTCTCTAAGCAGCAGACACCTCTGCTCTTGATTTCCCATCCATTTTCAGCTAATATTAACAATCTCTTTACATACTTCAAATCATGATACCACATGATAAACACAAAATTTCATAATTTGCTTATTTCAACTAAATAAACAAGAAAAAAAGGAGGATTACTGGTAATTCATGAGATAACATTCTAGGCCCATCTATGAATATAATTAACTTGATCACCCACAACCTGATGCCTGCTTCTAGAGCAGGGGTTACTCACAGAAAGCGATCCCTGTCAGCCATGAAGAGCTCTCCGGAAGACACACTTGAGATACACTGGAAGGTGGTGACCATGAAGAGCAGGCCAGCTCTGCCAGGAGAGAATGAGGCAAAAGCAACAGTAAACTCAACATTATGATGGTTTTTTTTTTTTTCCAATACACCTTGTTTGGTAGATTAAATAACATTACACATATCTATTCTTTTTTTTTTTTTTTTTAAAAAAAAAAAAGCAGTATTAGAAATATGGCTCAGCAGTAAAGAGTGTTTGTTGCTTTTGCAAAGGACCCAAGTTTGGTTGGCAGCACCCACATGGTGGATCAAAACCATCTGTCAGTCGAGTTCAAGGGCAGGCTGTGCTGGTTAGTTTTATGTCAACTTGACACAAGCTAGGATTATCTGAGAGGAAGGAACCTCAATTGAGAAAATGCCTCCATTAGATCCAGTTGTAAGGCATTTTCTTAATTAATGATGGATGAAGGAGGGCCCAGCCCATTGTGGGTCGTGAATCCCTGAGCTGGTAGTCCTAATTTTTATAAGAAAGCAGGATAAGCAAGCCATGGGGAGCAAGCTGGCCCCTCCAACATCCATCACTAATCAAGAAAATGTCCCACAGACTTGCCTACAAGCCAACCTGATAGATGAATTTCCTTAATTGTGGTTCCTTCTTCCCACAGGACTCTGACTGGTGCCAACCTGACAAAAACTAACCAGCACACTAACCAAAAGAATCAACCACTACTCAGGACAACAGAAATAAACCACATACAAAGGCCATTGTCACAAGTCCAACTTCTTATAAAGTACTGGTAGCAGAGGAAGTGAAAAATACAAATTAAGGGCATTTCACAATTTATAAAAATAATAGGACAAAATGGCTAATACATCTTTTTTTATGTCTGCATTTTCCAATAACATTTGCACATCAGGTTTTTCAGAGTTTATGTCTGAAAGCTTCCTGTGACAGTGTCTACACTGTCTGTCTTGTCTGTGCTCTGCTGGGTTAGGATGTGCCATCTACACAGGGCACAAACAAGCAGATTTGGAAAGCATCCAGACCTTGGTCTTCAGGAAGGTGAAAAGAGGACAGATGGAAACAGATGGATCAGTCACCTCACTGCAGACTAACTTCTGATCCACACAGAAAGCAATTCATAGAAGTAATTCTTATGTTTATTCTTTTCTTCAAAATTAATCGCTGTTTCCCACACATCAAAACAGATTTGTGTGGCTATGGAGATGGCCCATTCAGCAATGTGTCTGCCATGCAGCTGTGAGGATCTGAGTTCAAATGCCTAGAACACATATAAAAGTACCCATGCACAGTACTTCTCATCTGTAAATCCAGTGATAAAGGGTACAGAGATGGATGCTTGGAGCTCATTAGCCAGCCAGTCTGGCCAAGTCAAGGAGCTCTAGATCCAGTGAGGGACCTGCCTGGAAAAAGAAAGTGGAGGGTCATCGAGGAAAACCTGGCATCAACTTCTGACCTCCCTTGGAGACACATGTATGCTCACCAACATGCACATGTACACATTCACATACACATGAGAGCACCCCACACAAACCTGGACATATAACAAACAACACACACATATATACACACTCACTTACACACATGCACACACACATACATTCATACAAACACTAAGCCAACAGAACTTCATGGTCAAGTCTCTCTGGCCACTGGGAGGAGCCCTGAGGCTGTGGGTGTCAAGCAGAGAACCCAGTTGAGAAACACTGGTGTGCCACTCATAAATTACAATGAAAACTCTGAAAATTGTGATCCTGATAAGAAACTACATCTGGAACATGCTGTAGTCATTAAAAAGATTTAATATGAAAGGATATCTTAAAAGCCACATTATAGCTCAAATTAGACAAGGACCACAATAGTGACATCTATAAGACAAGTCAGGAAAAATTGAGTCCCATCCTATTACTCCACACTCACATTCAAACAAAGCAAATATGTTCAAGAAAATTGGCACCAGAGCAACAAAATATGAATAAATAGGTAAACTAAAAACATTTATGTACCAAGGCATTATAAACAAAATAAAAAGGCAATACACAGAAGGGAAGAAATGTATGTGGATCATGTTTCTGGTGGGGGACTCACATCTCAGAAACAAAAATAACTGTAACTCAACAGCAAGGAAAACTTAAGGGCCAGTAAGATGGTTCAGCAGATAAGATGACTGCCGCCATTCTTGATGACCTTGAGTACAATCCTGAAACCCATGTGGTGGAGGGATCAGCTCTTGTAAACTGTCTTCTGACCTCCACATGCATGCTGTAGGTCACACATGCCCTCACACATTAAGTAAAGAAATGAATAATTTTGGAGTGAAAAGAAAACATTCCAATTTAAAAGGAGAAATTGTAGTCACTTCATAAAATATCCAATGAATTGTGATTTATTTTTTCTTAAATAACTTATTAAAAACAAGAAATAACCTAAGTCTGGGTGAGGATGTAGACATACTGGAACAATTGTGCTGTGCTGGTGAGGATATAAAACAATTCAGTGAAGTTGGAGACAGGACAGCAGTTCCTCAAACAATTAACCCTATGGCCTATGATTTGGCAACTCAAGCTTTCTACCTTAAAGTGCAAAAGTCCAGAGCTCAAATAGATGTACTTGCATACTCAACAGCACGGTTCTTAGTAGCCAAAGGTGAGAGCAAACCACATTTCCAGACACAGATGAATGGGAAGCAACACAGCACACACACACAATGGACTATTATTCTGCCTTACAGAGCCCAAAATATTCCCACATGTGCCACACTTTGATGAACCCAAAGACGTCACACCAATGGAAACAAGCCAGCCAAAACAAAAAAGAACAAAACCCAAACAACACCAAAACCCAGATGCTTGTATGACTCCAATTCAGGGTTCGCCATTACTCACATTCAGTGACGGAAAGTAGAATGGTTGATGCCAGGAATCGGGAGTGGGTAGTATGTAGAGTTTTCTTTCAGTACTACAGAATTCCCTTCAGGAAGATTTTTTTTAAATGCCTTACATTTAGAGTGTGGTGATAGTCACATAACACGAATTTACTCTATACCCTAAAACTGGTAAAATGTGAATGTGTGCTGTGTAGAGCTTCATGCTGTCTACACACAAACACATGTGAAAAAGTGAGTTCTTCCACTCAGCGTTCAATGTAACAACACACTCTATCACATGATAAAATGTTTACTCTGTTCTTGTCACAGATTCCAATTCTTAATGGATTTAGATAAACTTGAACAAAGTGAGATCATTTTCTCAAAATAGGGACCCAAATTGGCTTACCTGGCCTGGACTTCTGCACAATCATTTCTTAGGCCACGGAAAGTAGTACCCACAAACACAGCCAGTATGGCTGTGATAATTAGCTTTCAAAAAGAAAATGAGGAAAAGAAAACAAATTCCATTAGGAGTCCAAAGTATTCTACACATTGTCAATTATTTTAAGATATGTGGCTTCATATTCAGATCTCTACAGTGAGAGAAACACTACATTTTGGCCAGAGTCCCTGGAAGAATATTAACACACATGTTAATAGACTGCTTGTGTGTTAAACTGAAGATTAAGGTCTCTGCAATCTGAGGCTCTGAGAGCACAGACCTGGAAAAGCTAACACTTCACCCAGTGCTCCACCAGGAACAGCCAGTGAAGGGCTCAGTTCAGGTACTGAAACATGGATGACACAGGGTGGAGAGGATGCAGGCACCTGGGGAGGCTGGGGACGAACCAAAGTAAGTGACAAAAGTGTTCACCTAAACTGAGACCTCAGCTCTGGTACAGCGAACATGTGCAGTTTCTACTTCAAGTGGTTTAAAGAACTCGGGCTTTCTTTACTCTTCAGTTAGAAACAAGTTCACCCCAGGCCAGGGGACAGCTCCGTGGCAGAGCCCTGCACAACATACACTAGACCTGGCCCTGATCCCCTCAACTGCAAACCAAATAACAAAACTGGAGATGATTCACAACCCAGTTCCTAGCAGTGGGATCTTGTGTGCTAAGAAGGGGGGAGCTGGTCCTCACTGTGTCACCTCTGGGAAGTCTGTGCCTGTGTGGGAACGAGCACTATTGCTGTCACCACAGTGTTCAGACAGCGTCCTCTGGGTCACCTGATGCCCCATTGCCCCTCATCTCTGTCACTGCTGCTCCATCAGCCTCAGCCAGAGCGGCCTGTGCTCAAGTCTCATCTAAGCTGCCAACTCCTGCAGACCCTCATCCACCTCCATCCACTCAGTCTGTGCAGACAGTCACAAGGACCTGCACTGCTTTGGTTTGGGGCTAAAATGGCTTTAAAAGGTGCTTCACTTAACAAAGGAGTAAGGCTACATACTGCTGTAACTTATATGAACAAATCTATTATTCGTCTGATGTTTTAAAAGTAGAATTTTATGATCTAAGGGAAAGTATCCTACCACATAACTTGATAAATTAGAAACCAAATTCCCAGGGCTTGGAGATAAGGCTCAGCAGTTAAGAGCACTTGCTGCTCTTGCAGAGGACCTGAGATTCAGTTCCCAGCACCTAAATGGCCCATACAACCTTCTGTAACTCCAGTTTCAGAGGATCTGGTGCCTTTTTCTGGCCTCCATAGGCATGCACATGATGCACAGATATACATGCAGGCAAAATATCCATACATTAAAAAAATAAATTTAAAAATTTTAAAATGTGTCCTCAATTCCTAGCATGGTTAGGAACACACACACACACACACACACACACACACACACACACACACACACACACACACTTCTTACCTCATGATATTGTCTCACTGTTGAACAATGAGTAATCCCATTTGATGAATGTAACTCACTTTTTTCCAATCCTATTAAATCTTTTTTTCCCAAAAACAATGGACTTAAAAATGCCTCTTTTATGACATAAAATCCCAAGTAAATAAGCAAATACCAGTTGGAACAAATGACAGTACAACTCAAATGGTAAGAATATTCACATACACGCAGAGAAGGAATCAACATTGAAATCTGAAAAGGGCAGCACACATGTTAGGAAGTAAGTGGTGCTTTATTACAGCCAACAACACATGACCTTTCAGTGTTCAACAGAAACTAAATTCCTGAGAGTAAATAACAACACACTAACAACAGAACTGACTATAAGTTCTGGTTGGACAGGGACAGGGAGGTAGGTCCATGGTAGAGTGATTGTCCTTTCATGGCTGAGGCCCCAGGATCAAACACTAACACAGCAGAATTCTCAACATCATGAAATAAATATGAATGAATAAGTGATGGCCCAATGAGCTGGAAGAACCACATTTATGTGTGACGTTCATATTAAAATAACAGAAAATCTTAAGGCATGACGATCCTTGTTACAGAGCTGGTTTAAAGAAAAGTGGAACCTCACTTCCTCCCAGTTCCCAGTCAGCTGACAGGGAAGAGCACTGTTCAGTCCAGTCACTATCTGTGTGTGAACTGCACTCTGAGTGGCTTCTGTTCTCACCCTGGACTCCAATAAGGAACAGCACTCTGCACTGGGCTCATCTCTCAGGCAGTGCATGCACAGGCTCCTCAGAGGGGATCAATGGCCCTGTTTCCTCATCCCATGATTTCAACTACAGATCAACCCCCTTTCCCTCCCCAGTCACCTCCACCCTTCCTACTTAGACTTTCTCCAAAGTCCATTCTGTCATCTGACATGCTGCAACTGTATCTGTTTATTCATTACCATCCATCCATCAACATGAAAAGTTACAGCAGGAAAAAGCCTTTGACTTCCTTTCTCATTCCTGGACATAAGCTTGTTCAATGCACTGGTGAATTAGACAGGTGTGAGGAACTCCCAGGTGTGTTGAATTTCTTGTTGCCTTCCCTGAATTAAGTTTCCTACTGGGATTAGTCATTATACTTCCTCTAAATAAAAAACAACGACTAAATATATTCTCTGTAAATAAAAAGCTAATCACATTCTACTTGCTTTATTGACTATTTCTATATGCTGAGTGGGAATGACAAATACATGGAAGGAAGTAGAAGATAAATGTGACCCTGAAGTAGACAGACTCAGAAACAAATTGTTCCCACTTTGTGGTAGCCCACAAAGCTTCCTAGTGAGATCTGTGCTTGTTTTACACAGCAAGCCTGCATTAGGGGATGGCTTGGCTACATGTGTGGTTACCAGGTGTCTGGGATGGTCTGCACTTGGCTGTGCTGGGGGAGGTCTTTTGCTCCACCCCTTGGCATTCCTTTAAAAGCCCTTTAGTAGTGAAAGAAGGGGCTGGTGTGTTTTGACCCAGGCCCTCCCGAGCTATCCTGTGTTTCTAACTGTCTCTCTCCTCTATACTCCTATCTACTTACTTCTCACTTCTCCCTGCTCAAGAGTACCCTGGGGGAAAAAGAGGGAGCTGGTCAACCTCACCACTCAAATTTTTCACAATACAATTCAAATAGTTCATCAGATTACCCGAATTATCCGTGCAAAATCCTGGATATTTTTGAGTGAATGAGAGATATTCCATCTGAGCTGATGCCAGAAAGGGGTGATACACATGATCTCCTCCAAGGCTGAGCTCCTCTCTGTCTTCTGTTCCCTTAAAAGTGGATCCAGTTCAGTTCTCATTTCTCTGTATAAGGAGGACTTGGTATACATATTGCCTAATTTTTCTGTGACTTGGTGCCGTCTCTCAGAAAGCTCTGTATATTTGTTGGCTTTGGGATAAAAATGGAGAAAGACAAGAAACAGAAAATAATTAAACTGATTTTCCTGAGACACTTTTCATGAATAACATAAATTATGTGTCAGTTTTGTTTTTGTTTTTTTTTCTGAGACAGTCTCATGTACCCCAGACCGGCCTCAAATTTGCTATGAAGCCAAGAGTGACCTTAACTTCTCCAGGTCCTCCTGTGTCTGTCTCAGGTGCTGTGATGACAGGCATGCACTGCACACACAGTTATGTGCTGCTACAACCAAACTCCAGGCTTGGTGCATCTGAGGCAAGGACTCCACCAGCTGACTTACATCTTCAGCCCACCACATCTTGAGCATAACAAAATTACTCCTGTGTAATTCCTTAACAGATTAGAAGAGTGTCCCTAACTGACCTGACTACTGTCATTATCCCGTGGATACAGCAAACTGAATGACTTCTTCCCATCTGGACTCCAATTCTTAACAAAGTCTTCCTTCTCTTATGGATCTATACTTTGTAACATAAAAGACTGGTCTCTGCTATCTGCCACATGTAAATGTATATGCAAATTATACACAAATGTATAAAGTGCCAAGTATCATGTTTTTAAAATGTTATAAACAAAGCCAGGCATGATGACATATCTCTGTGTCTTAGTTACGGTTTCTATTGCTGTGATGAAACACCATGACCAAAAACCAAGTGTGTGTGTGTGTGGGGAGGAGTGTTTGACTTACACTTCAACATGGTGGTCCATCACTGATGGAAGTCAGGACAGGAACTCAAACAGGACAAGAATCTGGAGGCAGGAGCTGATGTAGAGGCCATGGAGGGGTGCTGCTTACTGGCTTGCTCCCTGTGGCTTGCTCTGCCTGCTTTCTTATAGAATCAGGATCACTAGCCCCAGGAATGGCCCCACACATGGGCTGGGCCCTCCCCAATCAAGAAAATGCCCTACAGGCTTGCCTAGAACCCAGTCTCATGAAAACATTTCCTTAACAGAGGTTCCTTCCTCTCAGGACTTCAGCTTGTGACAAATTGACATAAAACTAACCAATATACCCTGTAATACCTACACTTGGGAGGTGAGGTAGAAAGAGCCCACATTTAAGGCCAGTCTGGCTACATAAGCAAACTGCATCTAAAATAATAGCAAGAATAATATGACAAACAATAAGTACATTTACTTTCTAACAGAAATTTCCTTTAGAACTGACAATACCATATAAATGGTCTTTGATAAATTAAATTAAAGAACCACAGCACTAACTGATGGCAATGTCTATTAGCTAATTTTAGGACAGTTATTTAACATTACAAGTTATATTATTCTAATATATATATTAGAATATATATATTATATATATATTATATTATATATTAGAATATATATATATTATTCTAATGAGACTCATGGTTGTGTTTTAATGAAATCAGTTAAGCAAAAACCTGTGACTCTAGAAGACTCACATACCATCGTGGCTGTCTTCCTCTGTGTCTAATATAGCAGAGAAACCTCCATTAATGATGTCCAGGAAGAAGTCTGCAGGGTTGTTGTGGGAATCATATTCGTAACCTACAAAGAAGTTGGCCATGAACACAAATTTGAGGACTCTCTTTCAGAGAGTGGGATGGGGAGGGGAGACAGAATCTAAGAACTTCTTCCTCTTCTTGCCCCCTCCCCCACTAATTTATTCTTTCTTCATATATATATATATACATTTATAGTATTTCAACAATATCTACTTCCTAGTCTAATATATATATGTATGTACACATTTATGAATATATACATATATTTATGTGTATGTTATACATATACATATGAATTCTTCCTATGAAACAATCATTTGAATTTGGCCTACATTTTTATTGGACTCCAAAGTCTCATAAATGCTTACACATTTTTAAATGACAAAGATTAATCAAAAACAAGTAGTTGCCGGGTGGTGGTGGCATATAATCCCAGCACTTGGGAGGCAGAGCCAGGAGGATCTCTGTGAGTTCGAGGCCAGCCTGGGCTACAGAGTGAGTTCCAGGAAAGGGACTAAGCTACATAGAGAAACCCTGTCTTGAAAAACCAAAAAAAAAAAAAAAAAAAAAAAAAAAAAAAAAAAAAGTAGTGAAAGTAAGTATTTAATCCTATATTTGGAGAGAGAGAATCATCTATAAGTATATTCATGTTTCACTAAAATGAAACTGACATCATGAATCATTATAAAATACTTCATCATCTAATCTGACTCTGAAAAAATCAGACAGAACAAAAACATGAGTCCACAGAATCCAGAGACTTAAGCCACTACAGGCCCCAAACATTGCCTATACCTGAAACACAAAGTTATTGCTAAGTTAAGTAAGGTCTCCACAGCTCCTCAGAGTCAGATCAGAATAGGGGAAAACTGAAAAACACCATCTGCTACCTGAGCAAGAACAGGATGATGCTGGACCTTCCCAAAGCTGTTCCAATGACAGATAACTGGGCCTGAGGCTGGCACGTTAATTAAGAGGGTCACCACAACTGGGAAGCAGAACATGAAGCTCAGGAAAAATACTGTAACACAGGCATGACACAGGACAGCAGAAAGAAAAGAGATCAGAACAACAAGCCTGTGCTGCACAACTAACAGAGTCTTGTCATCAAATTAACCAAAGGTATTTAAAATGGAGAAACCCACACACAGTAAGTCTACACTAGGGTCAAGCAGTACTCCTGGGAAGCCCTTTTCTCTTCCCAGATCCTGAGAATGAAGGAGATCTCATAGCAAAAGCCAGCCATACCTGCGGATGTGAAGTACTCCAATGCCTCTTGTGCAGGCCCGTGATACATGACTTTTCCTGAGGCCACTAAGGTGAGGCTATCAAAAATTCGGAAGATGGAGTACTGAGCCTGATTAATGGAGAAGATGATTGTCTGTCCCCTCATAGACATCCTAAGTTTAAAGAGGGAAAAATCATAAGTCACTGGATAGTGGAACCTTGAGACTTTCCACAAAATATTTTATTCCTGAAGTTACACTCTTTGTTCCCATTTCATCTTGAATTTTCCTTAAAAAACATCTTACCTCACTTGCATATGCACCTGATAGAGAAAACAAGGTCCAAGCTTTTATTTAAAAGACTAGGACCTCTAAAGTGTGGGATGTCAGTAGTTCAGGGTCCACTAGAGTGTTACTGACAATGTGATCCCTGGGCAGCCTTTCAGACACTGAATCAGAATATCTGGGAGTCAGTGTAAAGAATTCATATCATGAACAGGCAGCCCAGGTGATGGGCAGGTTTGCTGAAGCTTGAGAACCAATGACAGAGCAAATATTACAACTATGATTGTATGCACAATTCCCTTCAATCATTTACACTTTCTGCCTCTTCAGGAATTGGTTTCCATTGTTCTGATAATGTGATTCACATTACTAACCATTTGTTCTCCCTGCTAAATCCTTCAGTAAGAACCTCATCTCAATTTTCACAATATTGGCATAAGGCATGTCTAATACAATTCCCCCCTTTCTGTTGATAAGGCTTGAAAGGTCAAGCAACAGACCAAGGGGTCACAGTGAGTGACAAAGCTGGGATATGATCATTGGTTTAATTCCATAACATGAAAAAAATAAGCTGAACTACCATTTCAGGGAGTCATATCTTCTGTTAGGAGAACCAATAACCAAAAACAGTGTTTAAACCTGATATGAAAATATTTCTATAAAAGCTGGGTATGGTGGCATATCTGTAATATCCCAGCACTTGGGAGGATCAGGAGTTCAAGGCCCAGCTAGGGTACATGAGACCCTGTTTCAAAAAGACAAACAGAAAGAATGAAAGAAAGAGAGGGGTTGAGAGGGAGGGAAGGAGAGATTAAGGAAGGAAGGAAGGAAGGGAGAGAAGGGGGAAGGAGGGAGGGAGGGAGGGAGGGAGGAAGGGAGGGACAAATTATATTAGACATGCCTTATGCCAATATTGTGAAAATTGAGATGAAAATTGTATTAGACATGCCTTATGCCAATATTGTGAAAATTGAGATGAGGTTCTTACTGAAGGATTTAGCAGGGAGAACAAATGGTTAGTAATGTGAATCACATTATCAGGGAGGGAGGGAGGGAGGAAGGGAGGGAGGGAGGGAGAAAAGGAAAAGAGAATGAGAAAGCTGTGAAGTGTAGTGCACACCTTGAATTCCAGCATTTAGAAGGCAGAGGCAAGAAAGTGATATCAGCCTGGGCTACAGAGAAATGAACGACTATGAAACTTCAAGAAAAGCATCTCATAAGCATATACTATGAGGTGTTACTGTATCCAAAGACAGATAGCCTCAAAGACAGCCAGGCCAGATAGTAATATCAATGCAGTTGGACAGAAGTGGACAAGGATTCCTTAGGAATAAGACAGACTTGCAACCCATCTGCCAGTAAAACAGAGTACCATCAGCTAAGAAGAGAAAAAACCAGCTGTACACAGTGTGAACTAAAATGTCTGTCTAGGAAAAAATGGGAGCTCACTGCTACACAGCAAGGATTGTGTGTATCTGAATGTGTTTGAGAAAGGGAGAAAGCAGGGAGAAGAGACAGGGAGGAAGAAAGAGATAGATAAAAAAGGACACAGAGAAAGATAAATAGCTGGTGTGGAATTAAAATATTAAAACGGATTTTAAGAAGAGCAGCTTAGGCTCAGGAAAGTCCCCTTCTGTCATAAGCTGGATCATTAGGTGGATGGTAGTAGAGAGCTTGCAAAGACTCAGAGTAGATATGACAAGAGCCTTCCTCAAAGTAAGGTCTAGGATCTGTGGCCTCAATTTCTCCTCTCACAGCATCTAGTTTGGAATCCTGGGCAGTGTCTCACACATACAAAATCACACTTACAGGATCATACCTACAGAATCACACCTACAGGATCACACCTACAGAATCACACCTACAGAAATAGGTGTTTTTTACATGAAAGTAAATTTTTATTTTAAAAATATATATCCTTGTCAATAATTTTTTAAACAATATTTATTTATTGTACAGGGTGTTTGCCCTTGAGTGTCTGTCTGTACACCACATGTCTCTGGTACATGTGGAGATGAGAAGACTATATTAGATCCCCTAGAACTGTAGGTGCAGATGGTTGTGAGCTGCCATGTGGATGCTGGGAATTTAACCTGAGTCCTCTGGATGAGCAACAAATGCTCTTAACTGTTAATTCATCACTCCAGCTCTTGTCAAATAATTTAATTTTAAAATATTTACTTTAAATATATAAATCCCTATAAAAAGAAAGAAAATTGAAATAGATTGTATGAAATTTCCAAAATAAATAAATAAAAACATAAACTACCTCACAGTGAAGGGGCTTGCTTCCACTAACCAAATTGGGATTGGTTTAATACTTAGGATAATGAAGATTAACATATTACAGCCCATTGTACAGTGCTGTGGGATGGTCTGTATGTCAAATGTGTTGCTGATTGGTCAGTAAATAAATCACTGATTGGCCAGTGGCCAGGCAGGAAGTATAGGCGGGATAAGGAGGAGAATAAAGCTGGGAAGTGGAAGGCTGAGTCAGAGACACTGCCAGCCGCCACAATGACAAACAGCATGTGAAGATGCCAGTAAGCCACGAGCCACGTGGCAAGGTATAGATTTATAGAAATGGATTAATTTAAGCTGTAAGAACAGTTAGCAAGAAACCTGCCATGGCCATTAAGTTTGTAAGCAATATAAGTCTCTGTGTTTACTTGGTCGGGTCTGAGTGGCTGTGGAACTGGCAGGTGAGAGAGATTTGTCCTGACTGTGGGCCAGGCAGGAAAACTCTAGCTACAGTACAACATAGGAACTGAGGAGAGAAACCTTTCCACAGACACTGTCATGTCAGCTGGTGAAGTGATTAAAACAAGAGCAGAAATTTCCAATTCACAGGACAGCTGGTTGGTGGAGATGAGATAAGGAGCAGAATGATGCCATGACAGCCAACTGTTCCCTGTTAGACTGTTAGTAATCACAAAGGGAAAATTGTAATTTCATGTGATATAACCCAGAACCACCAACATGAATAGATGATCAGGATTAAAGCCAGGGAAGTGAGATGGATCAATGGCTAAAGACACTTGATGCAGAGTCTAAAGAGTTTAATTCCCAGAATCTACTTGGTGGAAGGAGAAAGTCAAGTCCCTGAAGTTTTACTCTAACCTCTACATGCATGCTGTACAGATATATACACACATACATACACACAAAAGAAAATAGATAGATAGATAGATACAAATAATTTAAATATTCCTATCACAGAAGATGAACTTCCAGGAGTGTTGGAGACCAAGGAGAACACAGCATATCAGGGCCTGAGTCTGCTGCAGAACACTGGGAGAAACCACACTTAGGATGGCCCCATGCAATGCACTAAGACTAGCCATGGCATGAGACACAGGGACAGAGAGAAGCGTTCCATACTGGAATATGAGCAAGAACTTGATCTTAGAGTGTCCTGAAGCAGACAGAAGAGGGAACAGACAGGGAAGGTGTGACACCTGAGGAGTCTACAGACTAGAAGGTGACAAGGCCCCAGGTGTTGACTCCCTCACCGGGAAGGTGCAATGCTGGATGATGTGGTTCTTGGAGGGACAGGCAGGAGTGTTTAGGGTGATGGACCATGATGTCAGAACAAAACAAAGAACAAAGGGAAGGAAGGACAGACAGAGAGTGCAGTAAAGTTCAACAGCCAGGAGCCCAGGTCATGGGAATGGGACAGTCCTTATACGGTTCTTGGGGTTATTCAGTCAGTTTGAAACTCTTATTAATTTTTAAAATGTAAAAACCTAACCCTTACACTTTTTTCCATAAATATTTCAGCCAAAGACTCATTTCTTGAGAGAAGGAAATACCATTTATTTTACTCATACTACCCCAGGTTCAGGACTTAGACCTTAGGAATCATTCCCTCAGCCATCAAATCCAGGGCCAATCCCTGAGATAATTCTATTTATTCCATTTTCAAAGCACACCCAGAACACACCATTTCCTAACTAAGGAACCCCCACAGCTCCACCTCCTGCTGACATCTTTATATCACCTTGGTGGAACTGCACAACCTTCTCCATGGTGCATGCTCTGCTCTAAACTCAGAAGCCTTCCCACATCCCCTGCCATGGAAACCTTAGTCCTTACAGTGGCCCAGGTGGTCTGGGCAATCTACATCCAACCCAAACAACCCCCTCACCTCAACTGTGAATGTGGAGGGCTGAACTGTGTCTTTCCAAAGACTCATTTGTGGAAGACTCACATCTAAGAATTTAGAATGTGGTTATAATTGGAAACAAGAGTCTTTAAAATGGTTTAAATGAAATTACTAGTGTGTCCTAATGTAACTGGTGTCCAATTAAGGGATCAGGGCATAAACACATGAAGAGAAAGGAGACACCATCCACAACTCAGTGACCGAGGCCTCAGGAGACACAGCCTGTGGATACATTAATATCTGGCTTCTGGGATCCAGAACTGTAATAAATTTAACTTCTGTCAAGTCACCCGGTCTGTGGTATCTCTAACAGTGCACTAGCAACTTTCCATCCCCTCAGGCCACTGTGTCTGTTCAAGTTGGGCTATTTAATGTTCCAGACACCTCGAACATGCTTTGCTTCCCAAAAAAATTCATTTTCCCTCCATACAGCACACTGTTCAGATCTCACCCACTCATCCTCAGCTCACTTGTCACATGCTTGCGGGTTATGGGGACATTTATTTAAAGCAGTGCTCCACCTTCCCCACAGCCATCTTTCCCTATGCTCTTGTCTCATTGTCTTGATGTGTGTTCCTTGTTAAATGAAGTTTCCCTCTAATAAACAAGGAAGAAATTCTGTTGCTTACTTCTGAATCTCCTGCACCAAAAATACACACAAGTGACTGAGTATTAAGTGAATAAAACTTAATGTTCCTTCAGCACTTACCTTCTCAGGACCGAGATGACATCTATTGTAGTTACCAAGTCTAAGCCAGTGGTGGGATCATCCAAGAACAGAATGGGATGCTTGGTGACCAGCTCCATTGCTATACTGGTCCTTTTCCTGAGCTCCTTAGATCTAGGCTAGAGCACCAATGACCATCATTATCAACAAGAACAACCACAGTCATTGTCATTTGGTGAACTTGCTTGTTTCAGCAATAAAAGAATTTTTTATATCATTATCCTAAGGATCAAAAATATAGGCACCTGGGAGAAGAAGGAGTTTTTTTGTAACACGAATTTCTAAATAGTCTTATTAATAGAAAAGCCAAGTATTGGGGCAAATTCTGCAAAATCAGAGAGACAGAACAAGCCATAGCCAGCCTCACCTTGCCAACTCCTCAGCTGATTTTTTCTTCAGACTGAAAGCCTCTGAATCCTCACCCAAATGGGTCTCAGCTGAACTGCTGCTCAAAGCCTCTAGTCCTTAGCCCCAAGTGAGCAAGTTCCTCTTTCCTCACACCTTATATACCTTTCTGTGTTCTGTCATATTACTTCATGGGATTAAAGGCATGTGTCTTTCCCAAGCAAAGACATGAGACCTCAAGCCCTGGGATTAAATGTATGTGACACCACTACATGGCTCTGTTTCCAGTGTGGCCTTGAACTCATAGAGATCCATACAGATCTCATCCTCCCAAGGGATAGGATAAAAGGTGTGTGTGCCACCACTGTCTGGCCTCTGTGTCTAATCAAGTGGCTGTTCTGGTCTCTGTCCCCCAGATAAGTTTATTAGGTTACACAATATCTCAATCACAGTTTCTCTTTTCCAAGTGAGTAGAAAGAGACTGAGGTCAGACTTGACATGAAGCCCATGTTAATGACAGTTACTGTTTGTTCTTTATCAAGTCACATGTTCTAGGGTAATGAGTTATTACACTCCAAGACTGGCACAGTGAGATCTCTGTCTAAGGAAGGAGGAAGACAAGACAGGAGAAGATGAGTATCTCTAGTAATTTAGTTATCATTTAACACACTCCCAACACACACATATACACAGGGACACACACAACACAGGCACTCTACACAACACACACACACACTCAAATACACATATTACACACTACAACACACACACACATACACACACACACACACACACACACATTGCTTTTTATCAAAAGTTCCACATTGACTTATTAGGACATTTTTTAACTTCCTTAAGACTTAGCAAATTGACATGATTTACACTGTAGAGCATCACAGAATTCATGACTCATGCTTGTAGACGAATCCAAAAGATTTTATAGTCTACAGGTCAAACTAGCACAGTCTTTGTGCTAGTCAATGTCATTATATAAAGTGAGAGGGAATAGCAAGGTTTAGGGAGACACAGAAATAGAGAACAATTCTCCCCGAACAAGATAACAAAAACCTTGATCAAGCCCTACTGACAACATACAACAAAGGATGTCTGGGGAATGTGGGTGAGTGTGGTCATGACAAGGCTGAGGATATAAAGGAATTATTCATTTTGATAGTTAAGAATAGAGTTTATAGGTAAGCAGATGTCCTTATTTTGTGGATGAAAAGTAAGTACTCAGGTGCAGTGAGCCACAGGAATATATTAGAGAGATTTAGCTGTTTATAATAAGCTGTACCTTTACTGACCAAGGTGTTCTTCAAGAGGAAGCCATTTATCAAGGAATATTTGGTGTTATTGAGCTTATTAGTATATATCAGCTGTCTTCTATAAAATTCCTGGGTGCCCATATACTACTAGGCCATTTGGCAAACAGTTTAGCTTCTCAGACCTACTACTGATCCACTAGGTAACTAATACCCCTGCAGGGCCTAGGAGACAGGAGGGATGAAGATATATAGCTTTGTTTCTTGTGCAAATGAAGCTCAGACCATCCCTTGCCTTCAGGCCTAGTAGCAGCACAGAGCTATTGACTCAGGACAATAGGGCTTTTTGCATAACCAGGTGCACTAAGGACTGGAGCAGAATTCCAGAGGAGGCAGAGCCTCATGGTCAGAGGAAAGGAGAAGAAGGAGAATTTCTGTTTCTCAGAGCCAGAATTAAGAAGCAAGGAAGGAAAGATGGAGGATGAAGGAACAGAGGACGAAGATGAGGCTGAAAGCATGGGAGCTTAGTTAAGTCTATGACAGGGCAGCAGGGACAGAGAGGAGCTGAATGTGAGAATGGAGCTGAATCTGTATAGATAGAATTTTGACTTAGAGAAATAAAGTAAATGGATAAGAGAGCATGGTGTATATAAATTCTTTTTCCTCAGATAACCCCTGTAGCTAAAGTTTTCCTGCCTGGCCCACAGTCAGGACAAATCTCTCTCACCCGCCAGTCCCACAGCCGCTCAGACCCAACCAAGTAAACACAGAGATTTATATTGCTTACAAACTGTATGGCCGTGGCAGGCTTCTTGCTAACTGTTCTTACAGCTTAAATTAATCCATTTCTATAAATCTATACCTTGCCACGTGGCTCGTGGCTTACCGGCATCTTCACATGCTGTTTGTCATCATGGCGGCTGGCAGTGTCTCTTTGACTCAGCCTTCCACTTCCCAGCTTTATTCTCCTCCTTGTCCCACCTACACTTCCTGCCTAGCCACTGGCCAATCAGTGTTTTATTTATTGACCAATCAGAGCAATTTGACATACAGACCATCCCACAACAAACCCCACACTGGATGTAGCATCTTCTCCAGGACCCTGGGAGGGATTTTCTCAGGGCAGGCCCCTGGGAAAAATTCCGATACTCAAGAGTAAGATGCTACCTAATTGTTGTTCAAATCTTAGATGGTCTTTTCATAAAAACTCTGAGCAAGATGTAGGAGTAAAAGCTGAAAGATAAGAGACACAGAATAGCCAGCCACTAGTCCTTACCTCTGAAAAATCCTCAGTCTAAAGAAAGTGAGTTTCTGTTTCCACAAATCCTCAGACTGAAAGCCTATGAGTCCTCACCCAAAATGGTCTAAGCTGAACTGCTGCTTAGTTCCTATTTCCTCACGCCTTATATACCTTTCTCCACCTTGCCATCACTTACATCACTTCCTGGGATTAAAGACATGTGTGCTTCTCAGTACTGGGAGTAAAAGTGTGTGCCACCACTATCTGGCTCTGTTTCCAATGTGGCCTGAACTCACAGAGATCCAGATGGATCTCTGCCTCCTGAGTGATAGGATTAAAGATGTGTGCCACCACTGTCTGGCCTCTATGTCTAATCTAGTGGCTAGCTCTGTCCTCTTATCCTCAGGCAAGCTTTATTGGAGTAAACAATGTATCACCACACTTAATGTTCTTTTAAAATGCTGCAGTGAGAAACAGCTTTAGTGAGTATGCTGTTGTAAACACTAAGAAGACCAGGAGGCTGGTATTAGCAGTGTACTATTGTACTGGCTATACAAGAGTCAAACTTTTACAAAAACCACATATTACCTCTACATTTCTTAGATCAAAATCTTATGAAAGGCGCCGGGCGGTGGTGGCGCACGCCTTTAATCCCAGCACTCGGGAGGCAGAGCCAGGCGGATCTCTGTGAGTTCGAGGCCAGCCTGGACTACCAAGTGAGTCCCAGGAAAGGCGCAAAGCTACACAGAGAAACCCTGTCTCGAAAAACCAAAAAAAAAAAAAAAAATCTTATGAAAGGCTAAAGAGAAGTCTAAGCAGGGGCAAAGCCACACAAGCCTGAACCCTGGGTTCAATCTCTGGAACTCATATATAAAGCTGTATGTGGTAGAATACATTCGTATTTCCACCAAGATGTAATTACAGTGAGATGGGATGTGATCAGGAGAATCAGGCATGTGTGCAGGGCATCAGTAGAACAAGACAAACCCTGATTTACAAACAAGGTGGAGGAGAGAATGGACCCTTGACAAAGGTGTCCTTATGACCTCCATGTGTGTGCTATGGCATTCGGGAAGGGACACACACACACACACACACACACACACACACACACACACACATGCACTCATGCACACACGCAAGCACACACCTTTTTTGAAAGCTATCTTTAAAATATTATATTAAAGTTCTGGTAATCTATTACATTTTATGACTGCAAGAAGTTAATAAACATCTTTATATGTAGTTCCTTAAAAAAGTAAATAAGTAATGAGTAATTATTGTTAAAAACAGAACAAAAGAAAGAACTTTATTGTAAATATAAAAGCACATAATTAACAGAGTCAAAGCAAACAAAATTCCATCACTCAGGAAAAAAGAAAGCATGGTGAATGTCAGCTTTTTTATTATTCTTCCCAACAAGACAAATGTCTCATAAATGACTGTGGAAAAGTATCATGGGGATCAACAATCAATACCTTCCTATTCCTGACTGTCTCTAAGGAGGAACCACCACAGGAGTTAATCCATGAGGATCATATTCTGAGGAGCCCATTTCCATCCATACCACCAAATATCTGCTCAGCAGACATCTATATTTAATCCTCTTAATGAGTTGATGTCACTGTGAGAGACAGGATGGTTTGGAGAACACAAGAAGAAGGAAGCATTCTTGATAAAATCTCTAAGCATATAATAAATACAGTAACTGATCATGTTCTATAAACAATGTAATAATAAAAAACATTTGGGGAATGTGAATGGTTATAACCTGACAGGTCTGAAGATATCAAGATTTTATTCATTTTGATAGTTAAGAATGGAATTGTTAAGATAAGCATGTATCTTTAATTGTTAAAGCTTAAGAATAATGAAGTATTCAGGAATGAAGTATTACATAATAGTCTTTTAAAATATGTAAGTAAGAAACTAGTTAGCTATGACATAGTTAGCTGTGAAGTTCACCACCTATCTATTACCCCTCCTGATCCTACACAAATCCTCATAGGAGTCACCAAGTCAATTCTTTGTTGCTCTTGCCCAAGGCTGTATCATTAAAATATAATACATGAACTGGTAATAAATTTTGACAGAGGATAAGAAAGGAGGGAGTGAAGGCAAAAGGCTATCCTAGGTTTCCATCCAGTTACTAAGATAAAATGGTCTTACAAAAAGTTTTAAAAAAAAAGGTTTTTATTTTGGCATACAGTTTAGAAGTACAGTCAACCATTGCAGGGAAGTCCAGGCAGGAAGCCGATGCAGCTGGTTACAGCCAGTCAAGAGCACAGAGAGGATGAATGCGTGCAGGCCTGTCAGTGTTCAACCCACTTTCCCCATTCTCATGACACCCAGGACCCAAACACAAAGAATGGGGCTGCCTGAGTGGGCTGGGTCTTTCCACATCGCTTAACTACATCAAGACAGTCACCTCAGAAATGCCCACAAGCCAACTGACTACAATCCCTCATTGAGACTCTCTTCTAGATGATTCCAGGTGGCTCCAGACTGCGTCAAGGTGACAGTTAACACTAGCCGCCACAGACAGGATGAGATAAAAACACAGAAAGGCTACAGAAAATAACAAGCACTGAACAAGTCAGAAGTAAATGCTAAAGAGACCAAGTACAACCCTGGAGGAAATAAATGCAGAGTGAAACACAGAGCCAGAGTCCTCAATCCCAGGTCATATGTGAGTCCAGAAAACATTCTGAAACAGCAAAGGGACAAGTCCTCGGGAAAGAGACAATAAACAGAAGAAAGCCCTTGTCAGATTCTCCATGAGTCAAGAGTTTAAGGCTAAGGAAGAGGAGGCTCATGTGAGGAAACTTGGAAATGGCCATGTGAGGAACACTTTTCCCTCCTGGATCACACTCCATTCCCAGGTTTAACCATTGTAAGAAGGCTTCCCAGTTCAATCTCCACTTTACATCATGTAACCAGTCACTTACTCATTAATACAGAGAGCAGCACCTTGACCACACACATTATAGGAAACTGCTGAAGGAAGGACATATTATCAACACGGGGCTGTCTATCTGTCCTTCTGTTTCTGTCTCTGTCTCTGTCTTGCTCTCTTCTTGGCTCTGAGTCTTTCAAGATTTTTCTTCACATTACCTGGACATTTGCCACTTTATCCAGATGCAGAAGTTCAAGGACCTCCTTAATTCGCCTTCTTCTTTCATCTCTTGTTACAGTCATTGGGAGTCGAAGAGCTGCTGAAAACTCTATATTGTCTCTCACAGTCACCGTTTGCATCACCACGTCATTCTTAAGGTTAAATAGTATTTCAATTAAATATAGTTATTACTAAGACAATCATTCCAACAAATGTGACCTAATCCTCATATAAACCACACACAATGTAATACTCTACTGAAAAATAAGCTTTCAGTGTTACTAATCTCAACTACAGAGCCTGATGTAATCATTTTCACCTCCCTCCCACTTGCCTTCTAAGTAGAGCACAGGGATTTTGGTGACTGCTACCTACAATTATTTGCAGAAAACAACTTCTAAGCAGTGGAGAAAGATGAAGGAATGGCAAAGTCAGACAACAGTAGTCTTTGTAGAATTAAATCACAGCTGCAGTTACTAATGCTGTACCACAGATGTCAGACTCCAATCCCTCCCCATCTTCCTATTTAATAATGCCTGCCTCAGGCTAATGAGCCACTAGGAAAAGCTGGTGTAGAGAAAGTTGGGACTGTATTGTGTCATATAATTAATTGGAAACACACAAATCTATAAGCTGGGTATCTACCCATACAGAGGCAGGGGAAATCTAAAGTTATAAACCCACCAACACTTACTTGTGGTACATAACCAGAAATACATTTGAAATTAGCAGGTCGAGGTTTTTCATTTATCAAAATATTTCCTGACAGTCCACGTGGATCTTTCCTTGCAGCTAAGACATCCAATAACCTACAATGGGTAAGATATGTTACATAGTTACCTTGTCTCTTCAGTAAAAGCTATCACCTTTTGCTACTCAGAATAAATATTCTGCATATCATAAGGTGAACTGAAATCACACACACACACACACACACACACACACACACACACACACACACACACACACTGCTTTCTGTTCATTATGTGCTCTAATACAGCCCAGAATTATGAATGCAAGACATGATCCACATGACCATCCCTCCCTGCAATCTGACCTTGGGGCCTCAAACTGGTAATGTGTTGCTGTATTTTGAGATTTAGGCCTAGTGATGATTTCTTGTTCCCAGAAAACTTTGCTTCATCTTTTTAATTTTAATATTATTTTTCCCACATTAGATAATAATATGACCCAACACCATATGCCGATCACTCTATCATTTCCTATCAGTAAAGTAGACCTAGTAAGACTTTCTGTTCTTGGTAGAAATTTGTACCATTCTGCACATTATCCACAGCACATGGGTCCAGACTCACACATATACACTCACAGGTATACTCACACAATACTTACAGACTCACACATATACAATCACAAAGTACATAAATAATGCCTGTGGAAGTGATTTTACAGCACAGAAACTGGACACAAAGGGCTTTCATGTGCTTTCTGTTATACTCACCATGATCTGCTCCCATCTTCAGGTCCCATGATGGCATTGAGGCCAGGTCTCATGATCCCACTGTAAACACAGAGTCATACTGGTTGATTTGTCTATTTAAAAGAAGTTACATTAGCTTAGTGTCTACACTGTATATTCTGTTGAAATTGAATGAAATTGTACATAGAAAATAAGTACAAAGTCATAGGAAAAAATTTAATTACTAATTGATGTAACACAAATTGCTAAACAATCTTATTAATAAAAAAAAAAAAAACAGAGCCAGATATAGGGGTGAAAACTGAAAGATCAAAGAAGCAGAACAAAGCACAGACAACCTCACCTCACCAACTCCTCAGCCGATCCTGTTTCCACAAATCCTCAGACTGAAAGCCTCTGAGGACAAATGGTCTTTGGGTAGTCTCAGTTGAATTAAGAATTAAAGCTGGCTTTGGAGTTAGAGTGTGGCTCTCTTCTTCTCTAAACCTAAGCATGCTTGTTAAAAGAAATTGCAAAATCTCTGTATCATGTTAAAAAAGCCACCTGATATGGGACAGAAGAAAAACCAAAATTAAGGGACTATTCTATTGCCACTAATCTCATAATTCTTTGGTTCTATTTTGACTCTTTAAAACTTTTCTTCAGCCAGGCGGTGGTGGCGCACGCCTTTAATCCCAGCACTCGGGAGGCAGAGCCAGGCGGATCTCTGTGAGTTCGAGGCCAGCCTGGGCTACCAAGTGAGTCCCAGGAAAGGTGCAAAGCTACACAGAGAAACCCTGTCTCAAAAAACCAAAATAAATAAATAAATAAATAATTAATTAAAACTTTTCTTCAGGTATTAATTTTATAATATATATATATATTAAACTTTTGTCATGATATTAATGGTCATATAGAGTACTAACTAATCCTAGAAAAAAGGCTTTATGTAGCTGCCTATACATGTTTTTGTGTTTGAGTATCTTTTCTGCAGGAAATCATGACCATGCCTAACAGCAAATTTTAAGTCTCCAAAAAGATTATGGGGCCCCACAACAATGATTCCATCAGAACAATAATAATACCACTAAGCTGACAAATACCACCCAAAGATCAACTTTGGACTACAAACTGCTCAAGACAATTTTGAGATGGCTAGCTGAGATGATCCAGCCTCACAGACTGCTTGAGCAAGGACTTGAGACAAGCACTGTGTTTTTGAATTATTCAGAGACTGGGCAACAAATTATACAGGTATCTTTCCTAGATCCAAAATTTTTCTTTTCAGAATCCCCTAAAGTTATCTTCATCCCCAGACAGCAGGAAGTAATTTTAAGAAATCAACGCACACATTCCCAAAAGGTGGAGTGGTTTTTGATGGGTTATGGATAATTGTCATTGTTTAGGATGGTTGGTTACAAGTTATTCATTGTTAATGGTCAAAAAAAAAAAAAAAGGCTAAACAAAGGAGATAAGATTCAGGGTTCTTGTTTGGAAAAAAAAGGGAAAAGTAAAGAAGAGGATATAGATAAGAAGTAGATTGAATCTATTCTGAAAAAAAGATATAGAAATGATAGATAAGGGAAGATTATTGAATCTACTAAAAAAAGATATAGAAATGATGGATAAAGGGAAGATTATGGAATCTACTCTGGAAAAAAAGAGGATATAATTATGATAAAAGGTAAATTATTGAATCTACTCAGAAAAGAAAAAAGAGAGTATATCGATATGATAAGATAAAAAAGGTAGATTATTGAATCAACTTTTAAAATGCAACTACTAGTTTTAAATATTTTATATTAGATTGGATCTTTGTATATTGTATACAAATTTTTTATTGGACTCACCAAAATAGGATAAATAATGAAATTTTTGTCTGAATTTTTCAAATGTTAATGGACTAGATATTGTTAATGTAATTCTTCACTATACATATTGTATATACTTATTGTACTTATTGTATATAGTTTTTCTTATATTAGTTATAACTTTTTTATTTTAGAGAAAAAAAGAGAAAATGTAGTGATATTTTATTTGTGCTCTAACAAATAAAATTTACCTGGGGATCAGAGGACAGAGCCAGCTACTAGATTAGACATAGAGGCCAGACAGTGGTGGCACACACGCCTTTAATCCTATCACTCCATAGACAGAGATCCACCTGGACCTCTGTGAGTTCAAGGCCACACTGGGAACAGAGCCAGGTGTGGTGACACACACCTTTATCCCAGCACTTGAGATCTCATGTCTTTGTTTGGGAAGGACACACACCTTTAATCCCAGGAAGTGATGGCAGGAAGCAGAAAGGTATATAAAGCATGAGGACCAGGAACTAGAGGCTTTTAAGCAGTTCAACAGAGACCCTCAGGGGTGAGGACTCAGAGGCTTTCAGTCTGAGGATTCATGGAAACAGGATCAGCTGGGAGTTGGTGAGATGAGGTTGACTATGGCTTGTTCTGCTTCTCTGGTCTTTTCAGTTTTTACCCTAATATCTGGCTCTGGGTATTTTTTTTATTATAAGACCTTTTATGATTCACATTACAAATAAAGGTCTGTTATTTATGAAAGATGTTGAATGTTAGTGGGGACTCATCAGAAAAATGCCTCAGATATCACAAAACACCTTTTATTTATTATTTATAGAATATGTCTTTTTTGAAACATGGTGCATCTAAGTGCAGTGTTCCTTGAGGCAAGTAGCAGATTCTCATGAAGACTCAATTACACATCTAGCCTTTATGTGTCAAGTATATAACAGCTACTTACTAAAGTTTGATGATGAGTATTTTCATATGGCCCTGCTTGCTGCCTTGTAAACCTTATCACAAGAAACCAATATCATGGGATGTTAATAGCAGTGTCATTACTATTAAAATAGAATCAAACCAAAATTAATATATCTTGAGTAGAAATCCAAAGACTGAAAAGAAGCACTCCAGAGGACAAGAGAGCATTGCCAAGTTTAAAACTCAAACACATCAAAACAAAACCACCTTAATCAAAACAGAAAAGCTAAATATATACACATAAAATGATGATTTCCTTCCCTGATAAAGAGATTAGCATATGCTCAGTTTAGAAGTGGGAGACATCCCTTAAGTAGAGGACATTCTTCATTGATTATAGGTACAGCACAAACACAAGTTATGTCAGAAAACTGATTGATTCAGAGTAGTGAGTATCCAGATTGAAAAAGGCATATTCTTATAGAAAACCTCAGGTACATCCCCATTTCTTATTTCAATCCAGACAATGTGTCAAACCTTTGCCCTGCCCATTCCCATCTTAGTAAGAAAATGATGGAAGTTCTGGTGGAGGAGCAGAAATGACCAGTGCCCAAGAACAGAGGCCATGGTTGGGGTTGGGCGGAAGAGTCTAAACAGACTGAGCTGGGGAATCTTGGTGTGTGTGCTCTGTCCTCAGAATTTGGTCGGAAGCACACCTGCTCTGTGTTATGGAACAATGTGTGGAATGTTGGTTTTAGCTCTTCTTAGCTCTTAATGAATTTTGAGCAAATACACGAGGACTCAAACTTTCTGCTGTTGGGACTTCCTCATTGCTTCCATCTCATCACTTGTAACTGACCCAGACAGCCTGTTAGAAACTCTCAGTTCAGTTATGAGAGTGCATGTGCGTACAGACATGTATACAGTTCTTTTATATATTCAAATTTCTAGGTATTAAATTTTCAATATCCCTTGATTTTAACAGTATGCCTTTTATATTACTTTTTCATCCTTAATTTTATTGAATTAAAAACACTTCTCAGGTTTGGTTTTTCTGTGTATGTAATATGTCTAATGGTTTGTCCAGCTTGTTTGTGTTCAAAGAACCAACTTTTTGTGTCATTAATCCATTAAGCTGTTACTTTAGTCTCCATCTCATTAATTTCACTATGATCATGAGTCTATCTGGATGTATGACAAGCTGAGGCTGGGGGATGTTTCATTGGGTGAATCACTTGCTGTGTGAGGGGGAGGACCTAAGTTAAACATCCAGAATTCACATGACCTTGGGTGCAGTAGTGGGCATCTGTAACTCCATGCTCTATGGAGAGATGGAGACAGACAGGAGAATCCCAGGACTCTTGCAGGCTGCTAGCCTGTCGTACCCAGCAGTGAACAGTGAGAGACTCTGTCTGCAACATAGTAGAAGGTGAAGACCAGTGCTCAAGGTTGTCCTGTGATGGCCTTGTGCCATGGGTGTGTCATAGCATGCATACATGTGTACATGTGAACATATACACACATATACACTTACACACACATGTAAACAGATAGAAATATATACACTTATACACACATATAAACAGATATAAGCACATACACTTATACACCCATATAAACAGATATACACACATACACTTAAACACACATGTAAACAGATAGAAATACATACACTTATACACACATATAAACATATATATATATATATATATACATATACACACATATACTTAAACACACACTAAACAGATATATACACTGAACACACACAAACACATACACATGCACACACACATACAGCTTATTGATAATAGGCAACTTGTTGAAAAAGTTATAAAATATGCTGATATCTTTAGTTCATGCACATACTTGATATTAGATAGTCTTTCTTTCACCTCTGTTTTTTTACGAAATGGAAAGCCACTCTGCACCATCTCTCGATAGCTGATGTTATGAAAACTCAACACAGTCTCTCCAGTCAATGTGTCTGGGTCACTGGTGTCCATTCCAGGAAGGTCACTGGGATTTCTTTCTATCATCGGGATTGCAACAGGGTCATTATTGGAAGACATCTCAAGAGGTTCTTCCTTCCTGTAGAAGGAACAGCAATAGTGAGTTGATGGTCCAAACATACATCATTATTACATGGAATAGCACACTTCAGTATTGTTCTAAATTGTGCAGTCATAGGCAGATTCCTTCCTGATTAACAGTCCATATGGCTGTGATTACCTAAAGACCCAATGAGAAGCAGACAGAACTGAGTACATAGACTCCTCTTAGACACCAAATTCCTAGTAAACAAATGAGCCCTAATGAGCAGAGTATAAATGTTATTCATAATTCATAAAGGAAGAAGGGGACAGATGAGGTGGTAGATTTGTCTTACTTCAAAAGCATATTATGATATTATATATGTTCAGAGGGAGAATAAATGACCACCATTACCACATCTCCTCTGTGTGTGGGTGTGGGCACATACACAGGTGTGCAGACATGTGAATTTGTGGAAGGCAAAATCACAAAGCAGATACACTTGTAGAGAGAGCTCTTCTGGAACAGGGTGGCCAAACTACTCAGTTGGTTCAAGACACATGTCAGTTCAAGATACAGAGATGGTTCAAGGGGCAAGATTGGTTCAAAGCACAGAGCTTGCCCCCTCCCCCTGTGTAAGGCCTCTGAACAAAGGGGAGCTCAAGTGGGCCACTTCACTTACAGCTGATCATGGTGAGCACAGGTCCTAAGACAGAGTTGAGAGTCTGTTACCTTGTGTCTAGTGATGCACACATCAGGTGGCCTGATGATGGCTCAGTGGGTGTGATCCAAGTGAGGACAGGACAGCGCTCATTGCTCTGGTGTTTTGGACAAAGACACAAGCTTGGTTTCTTGGACAAGGTCTTCAAACATCCATGGGTCTAGATGTTCCTGGCTTGGTATGCTTATAGGTAGGGATAATTTATTTGTATTAATATGTTATTTATCAATCTATGTTTTACTATCTGTGCTAGACACTTGCACACACAATACTGAGTCACTTTGGCTCAGTATTTGCTTTCAAAATGAAGCAAACCTTTGTGGTACAAAATGGAGTCACTCAGGGCAAGGCACACTCTGAAAACTACTGTCCTATATAATACAAAGGAACACGGCTAGGCACAACCCATGCTCAACACACTCCATCTCTCACCGTGCTAGAACCAGGAGCTTCTGTTCTCTGAGTTTGAGCTGTGATGTGGATCCAAAGCCATCAAGCACATGTCATGGTTCCCTGGGATGCACTGGGTGATGGGCAGCCATGAGGGACAGTAGTGCAGGTGGGAGTGACTGACAGACACACTCCTGGCTCAGGCTATGGAGGCATGAGGACAGGCAGCCCTGACTCCTGTACCAGGAATGACATGGCTCCTGTGGATGACTGCTGAGCCTGAGAGTTCTGAGCAGGTGGCTGGAAGATTCTTTGGTTTCTGAAACTGCCTCATGCTGCAATTTGTGTGCAGCAGACATAGGCTGAGAATTCAGAACCCCAGTGAAAGGATGACTCAATTTCCACAGATTCCTCCTTATTGCATGGTGGTTTGCTGCTGGATAGGATCTGAAAATGCTTAGGCACACAGCTCAGCTCCCAGGACATCTCTCCATTGTGGAACTCCACATTGAACTTCACACCCACTTCCCCCAAAGCATCTGGGAGACATGTCTTTATTTAGACAAACCCACAAACGGAAGTGTCTACCTGGACTACAGGCCACATGACCTCTGGGACTTGCAGTTGCAAAGAACATACAAAGACAGTCAGTCTTAGAGTGAGTGATGCTCTGTGCTTAAGGCACCTGTGTCCTGTGTACAGCATCAGCCGGGAAGGCGGCAGCAGAGAGGGACGGCACACACCGAGTACGACCCCAATGCCCCAGACCTGGCAAATTCTATGAGAGCATCAAGAGGGAGGCTCGTCCAGGTCTCTGTCTTCCAGATCCTAAAACAGTATGTGTAATTTTCATATAGTACATTACTTATAAGATTTAAAAAAGATTTAATCTTTAAAAAAATCCTTGTCTTGTGTTTCTTTAATCTTACTGTTGTTGACTATGAGGCAGGGTTTCATTGGATGACTCAGACTTGCCACAAATTTGTGATCCTCCTGCCTCACCTTCCATGGGTCAAGATGGTAGGCCTGCAGTTTATTAATTTTATTCACACGTTTTAAACTTTGTAACTATATTGTTTTTAATCTCTTGCTCTTTTCTCTTCTGCTCCTTTTCTTTTTTTCTAACCTTTCTTTCTACACATCCTTTATTCAATGATTTTTATTGTTCTTTTCACCTTTATTAGTTTCTAACTTCATGTTTTATTATGAATTAGTTTTGCCCATTACTTTTACTATACACATTATGATAACTGTGGGGAAGCTGGTTCTGGTCTTGTTATTGAGGTTCCTTTTCTCCATCCTGACCCTGCTAAGGATTAAGCTCTTGGCAGATGAATGCTGACTGTGCACATCCTCACATCAATGTCTAAAACATATTCACTCCACAGGTGCACCACCCACAACAACGAAACACAAGAATGTGAATAAACAAGATTACACTTCCTCAAAAGAACATAATGTGGTTGGAAAGATGGCTCAGAGGTTAAGAGCACCAACTGCTCTTCCAGGGGTCCTGAGTTCAATTCCCAGCAACCACAAGGTGGCGCACAACCATCTATAATGAGATCTGGTGCCCTCTTTCTGACATGCAGGCATGCATACAGGCAGAACACTGAATACATAATAGATAAATAAATAAATCTTTTAAAAAATAAAAATAAAAAAATCATATCAAGTCAGCAACTGAGTCTAAACATGATTAGGTAGAATGTTGAAGAAATCATTGAAGAGGTTAACTAAAAAAGATTGCAACTTCAAAAAGAGACAACTGAAGAAAATAAGGAGCAACAATTTTTAGTATATTAAGATACTAGGTCTTTGTGTGATTCACACCTCCATTCATGTACACACCACACAGAAAGAAAGAGAGGAGGGGAGCACTCTCCCACTTTGCCATTTAGTGGTTTTTTTACTGTCTACATTGACTTTTATCCAAAGCAAACTTTTCGTGTATCCTTGGTTTCCTGTTTGGCCTGGAAAAAGCTCTGTGACATTGAACTATTACAGATTCGTTCCTAAATTTTAAATTTTGGGGTATTTTCTTGTCTTATCTATAAAGAATTAAAGATCAAATTTTAGCTTGGTATTCTTTGCAAATTTTTTTTTTTCATTTCAAGTGGACAACAACATTCTCAGTATCAGTTACTAGATGAATCATTTCCTTCATCAAAATGAATTTCCCCATTCCATAATTACTTGGCTCTATCTCTGATTTCTTGTGGTGTGTGTGTGTGTGTGTGTGTGTGTGTGTGTGTGTGTGTGTGTTTTGCTGGCAGTCTATTGTCAGTACCTATCCAGATGCTACATCCATTTGATTCAAATGGCTTTAGATATAGTAAGTTCTATTTAAAATAAATTCTTCTTACTATTTTTCATTTTGGCATTCATCATATATTTATTCTTCATGACTCACTTGATATTTTATTATGATAAGCCTGACATTTTATTCTGATTATATCAAAGTTATATATTAACTTACTGATGACTGACATCCTTGGGCAGATTGGGGATTTATAATATGAAGTTTCCATTCAAGATAGGACACATCCTCCAATGTTTCTCCTGTGGCCCTCACAGCTTTCCATCTTTTCCCTCACGTGGATCTGTGGCTGCTCTTTTAAATTTCTTCCTTAAGAGTTTGCCAGTTTTGTTAGGATCAGATTCCATCCCTGGAGCATGAGCAGGCCTTTTGGAGCCCACTTCTATGATGGGACACCTCGCACAGCCTTGAGGCAAGGGGAGAGGCTGGGACCTGCCTCTACTAAATGTACCAGGCTCTGCTGACTCCCCATGGGAGGCCTTGCCTTCTTGTAGGAGGGACTAGGCGTGGGTTGGGAGGGGTGTACTGGAGGGGCAGGAGGAAAGAAGAGGGGGATCTTTGGTATGTAAAATGAATAAAATTTTTTCTTAATTAAAAAAGGATAAACAATATAGGGTATGAGTAATGAAGAGAATTTTTTAAATGGAAACTTTGGAAAAGTTTACAGAATTTTTTTTTTAAATTCAGGAGACAGAATCAACAACAGACTTAATTAACTGAAAGATAAAAATACCACAGCTTCAAAGACAAGGTTAATGAATTACCACATTCACAGAGGAATAAAGAAAAACTTATGATGACCTCCAGGACAAGACAGACACACCAAACAGGAATGTTTTTATTAGAACAGAATGCTGAAATAGAGATGAAAGACACAGAAAACCTGTTCCTTGAAGCTATATCGGAAAATGTCCTGTATCCACTGAAAGATTAGGATGTCGTCCAGGTACAGAGACAATTTAGACCACCACACAGATATGACAAGAAAATATTCTGTCATATCTCACTCAAGGTAAAATACAGAGAGTACAGAACAAGAAAAGAATTCTGGAAACCACTAAGAGAAGAGCCAAGTTACTAACAACGTACCTGATTGGCAAACCAGTCAGAACAACAGCACAGTCCTTGACAGAAATGCTAAAGGCCAAAGCGTGGAACTATGTATTCTGAGCACTCAAAGAAAAGAACTGACAACCAGCGTGTCTACAGCAAATCTGTCCTTTGTAAAGACCTTCAGGATGAACATAACTAAAGCAATGCTGACCACTGAGGCTGCCGTGAGGAAGACACTCCCAGGAAAATAAAATCACAAAGGAAGAAGACAGAAAGCTACAATCCCAAGAGCTCAGGAGAAAATAACTCCTGTAGTTCTCAGGAATCAACAGCGCTGACTCAGTAAGTGTGCTGGTTAGCTTTTTGTCAGCTTGACCCAAGCTGGAGTCATCTGGGAGGAAGAATCCTCAGCTGAGGAATTGCCTCCATCGGATTGGCAAGTCTGTGGGGCATTTTCGTGAATGATGATTGATATGAGATGGCCAAGACCACTTTGAGGTCCTGAGATGTTTAAGATAACAGGCTGAGCAAGCCATGAGGAGCAACTAGTAAGCCGTGTTCCTCCAGTGTCTCTGATTCAGTTCCTGCCTGAGTTCCCACCTGGCTTCTTTCAGTGGTGACTGTGATGTGGAAGTTTAAGCCAAATAAACCTTTTCCTCCCCAAGTAGCTTTTGGTTATGATGTTTTATCACTGCAATAAAAATCAAACTGCCAGTGAGTCACCAAACTTCTAAGATGAGAGGGAAAGAAATGAACACATAGCAATTTAAGCCAAAATGAAAAATCAAAAGATGAACAAAAGCCCACCAAATTATAGGATTTTATCCAGTACAAACATTTTAACACTAACCTAAATATAAATGGTCTCAATTCTGGAGTAAAAGATGCACCTGCCAGGCTAAATTGAAAGCAGAAAACAATAACCAACTGTTTATTGCAGCAGGAAACTCAACCAGCTTGGCAACCTATATGGAGACTGAAAGGTCAAGGATGGAAAACGGCATTTTAAGCAAACAGACTCCAAAAGCTATGCTCCTACCTGACAAAGCAGATATCCAGCCAAAGTCAGGAAAAGTAAAGATAACAACATATTAGTAATTGGAGCAATCCACCACAAATGACTACAAATGTATATGTAATGACAATCAGTATAGCAGACTCCATAAATCAAACTGTACTAGACAAATGCAGCTGGATAATATAATGGTGGGTGACTTTGGTTTTTTATTTGTTGTTTAATATTCTTTAGTGGTATATTTTTAACCAGGGAAGTCATGTCTGTGGATGAATATTTGCTGTTCTGTGCCGTAAGTGCTGATGCTTTCTCTGCAGTGTGTGAAGAGTCCTTGGTAGTCTGCCTCTGACCCAGGGCCCTTGGCCTAGACCCTGATTTGCCATGGTAGAGTGAGTATGTGTGTATGCAAGTGTGTGTCTGTGAATGTGTGTGTGTGTGTGTATCTGTGTCAGTATGTGTGTGACTGTGAGTCTGTGTCTGTATGAGTGTATCTGTATGTGTGTCTGTATGTAAATGTATCTGTGTATGAGTGTGTGTGAGTGTGTATCTGTGTGTGTATATTTGTGTCTGTGTGTGAGTGTCAATGTGTATTTGTGTGTGAGTGTGTGACTGTATATATCTATGAGTGTGTATGTGTGTGTGTGATTCTGTGTGTTTGTGTGTGTCCGTGTGTGTATCTGTGTGTATATCTGTGTGTGTGTCTGTGTGTGTATGTGTTTATGTCTGTGTGTCTGTGTATGAGTGTGTGTGTGTTATTATTTGCTTTGCTTTTTCATTCTCTTTCCTTTTCACTCCTATTTACTTATAATAAGAGCGGTTGTCTCTAGTGAAGTTATTTCAATGGTGGTACTACAGTGTTGGAGTTTATTTCTTTTTAAATTTATTTTATTATTTTATGTGTATAAGTGTTTGCCTCCATATATGTCTGCATATCACATGCATCTCTGGTGCTTGTGGAGGCCAAAGAAAGGGTGTTGAGTCCCCTGGAACCAGAGTCACAACAGTTGTGAGCTGCCATGTGGGTGCTGAGAATTGAACCTTGGTCCTCTGGAAATGCAGCCAGACACTGAACCATCTCTCTAGCTCCTGGAATGTCTTTCTTCTTGTTAGTAATGTATATATTCTGTAATCTGTGGTTTTGGAAAACAGTACTTAGTAAATTTAGGAGGCAGGTAGTTGCTTATGAAGTTACTCTGACTGACTCATGATAGTTGAGTGATGAAATTTCCACATTTTACTCTGTACCCTAGTGTGGGAATCCTAGCTATACATGTGATGTGTGTACTATTCCTTGAGTGGTTCAGCACACATGACACTGCTTGAGTACACCCCCCTTCAGTGAGAGAAACCTTCTGGAAGCTTCAGGGACCATGCACACCCTGGGTTCTGCTATTTGTCTGAGTGGCTGCTGAAATCATGCTCCTACACTGCCAGGATTGTGGTGGGATCAGGAAGACTAAGGCTATCAGGCTGAGGACTCTGACCCTGGGGCCCTGTGAAGCAGAACAAACTTGGAGCTCACGAGAAGGGACTGGTTGTAGTGAAGCTTACTGTTTCCTTTTTCCTGTTTGTGCCTTGGTAGTCCCCACCCCCGACAGTTTTGCCATAAAATCTTCTGGAACTTTCTGATTCTCATAGTTAATAGGAACATATTCCAAGTCCAGCGACATCTATTTTGATATTTTTTATGCATTAAGATTTGATGCCTGTAACTGAGAGTTTTCTTTATGGGTCCTGCCAATCCCTTGCAGTCCCTTAGCCCACTTATAAAATAAACATACAGACACTTATATTATTTAAACTGCTTGGCCATTAGCTCAGGCCTATCATTGTCTAGCTCTTACTCTTATATTCAGCCCATTTCTATTAATCTATACTTTGTTGCGTGGCTCATGGCTTACTGGTACCTTACGTCTTCCTTGTCTCTCTCCCTGCCTTCCTGTTCCCTCAATTCTCCTCTCTGTTAGTCCTGCCTATACTTCCTTCCTGGCTACTGGCCAATCAGTGTTTTATTTATACAGAGCGATATCCACAGCAGATGCCTCAGCATTTTATTAAGAAATGGTATTAGATAATGTTAGTCTTTAAACTTTACCAACTATCACTTTGCTGTTGTTTATTTTTGAAATTGTATTTTAATTACAACATTTCTCCTTCCCTTTCCTCCCTCCAAACAGTCGCATATAGCCCTCCCTGCCCTTCTGCTCTCCTTCAAATGCATAGGTTCTTTTTTTCCTAAATTATTATTGAAAGTATATATAACCTGTTGAGTACATATAATGTTACTTGTATGTGTGTTTTCAGGGCTGACCATTTGGTACTGGACGACCAGCTGTTGTTGTGTTCTTCCCTGGGAAGAACACGTTTCCCACTCCCAGCTTTCCTCAGCTGCCTGGAGTTCTCTCTGTAGAGCTGAGACCTCCTGGACTTTTCTCCATGCAGTTGGAATGTTCACAGCTGTCCTCCTCTTCAGCCCATGTTTGGGCAGTTGTGTTGATGAGACTTTATGGGTGTAGTTAGTAAGAATTTCTTGTCAGATTTTCTTGGAACTCTAGCCCCCAAATAATGACATGGAATGTGTGGGAATTAGATCCAATCAGCCAATGGTATTGGGGTGACAAGCCCTAGAGCGTGGTCTGGTCTGGGTACATGACTGGATAAGAACTGAGGAAGAGGTCTGCGTTCTCTCTCTCTCTCTCTCTCTTTCTCTCTCTCTCTCTCTCTCTCTCTCTCTCTGGGACATGGACGTTTTCCTGACACCACAGATTGGTGAGCTGGTATAGGGTTTTCCCTATCCTTCCCTGGTGGACAAGGAGGCAGCAGCACCACCTCATTCTGTATTGTGAGTGTGTTATTCCCATTTCACCCATTAGTAAATTATTGATCAGACTTCCACGTGTGGTGATTTATTGTGTACCACAATAAAACTTGCCTGAGGATCTGAGAACAGAGCCAGACACTAGATTAGACATAGAGGCCAGGCAGTGGTGGCATGCACCCTATGACTTGGGAGGCAGATATCTGTCTGGATCTCTGGGAGTTCAAGGCCACACTGGGCTACATGAGATTAATCCAGTATAGGATAGAGACAGAGCCAGGCAGTGGTAGGACACATCTTTAATCCTAGCACTTGAGATCTCATGCCTTCGCCTGGGAGGCACACATGCCTTTAATCCCAGGAAGTGATATCTGGGCACAGAAAGGTATATAAGGCATGAGGAAACAGGAACTCACTCTCTTTAGACTGAGGATTTTGTAGAGGTAAGCTAGTGGCTAGTTGATCTGCTTCTCTGATCTTTCAGCTTCCACCCCAATATCTAGCTCTGGGTTTTGGGTTTTTTTTATTATAAGACTTTTTAATATTCTTGTTACTTTTGGCATCCAACTTGTGGGGCATGACTTCATGAAAAAACCACTTGCCTGTGGCCTTGTAGACCTGAACTACACATAGCTGGAGTGCCTAACTGCCTGACTAAGTTTCTTTTGTAACCTCTCTGCAGCAAACTCCACAGGCCCAGGCTCAAAAAGCAACAGAATTATCTGCTTTTGCACATTCTCATATACAAATATCTGGCTCTCTAGTTTCTTCTTTTTGACGTTCTCTGGGCTTCCTCTTCTGGCTGCTGCCACACCGTCATCATAGTTGTTGTTGTCAGCCGGTTTGGTGAGTCAATTAAGATTTTTTAATGGGAAGAATTAGTTAAAAGAAGTTTTTTTCCCCCCACATTTAAAAAATGGGAAACAACATTTTTACAATGGAGGGAATTTGGTCTCCATGTGATAATACAATTGATGGTTTGAAAATGGCACAATTAAATGAGAGGATAATTAATGTAGATGGGACAGATGTAATGTCAATTATAAATATTATTTGTTTGATCTTTTTTGTTAGATCATTTATAAAGTTGGTTAATATGAGTGCCAAGATAAAAGTTTTAGAAAAACTTGTTAAAACAGATCATAGAGATATTGAGACCCAGACAAAAGAATTTAAAGGTAAACCAATCTCAGTAATGCATTCATTATATGGTAACTGAAAAACAGCCTAAGTCTTTCAAACAACCAACATTAATCTATCCAGTGACCTTACAAGAACTGCCAAATGCTCAAGGTTGTATAAGAGCTGACTGGACTCCTGTGCAAATGTTAGATTTGAGGAGATTTAAAGAAGCTATAGTGTCATATGGTATGCATTCCCCATTTGTGAAGCAGATGTTAAACTCGTGGTCAACATGTAATAGAAATTTCCCTGAAGACTGGAGAGATTTGGTTACAGCTGTCATAGAAGCTGGTCCACAATTAGAATGGAGGACCTGGTGGAAAGAGGATGTTAAGTGCTGTGGGATGGTCTGTATGTCAAATGTGTTGCTGATTGGTCAGTAAATAAATCACTGATTGGCCATTGGCTAGGCAGGAAGTATAGGCGGGACAAAGAGAAGAATTCTGGGAAGTGGAAGGCTGAGAGAGAGACACTGCCAGCCGCCACCATGACAAGCCACATGTGAAGATCCTGGTAAGCCACGAGCCATGTGGCAAGGTATAGATTTATAGAAATGGATTAATTTAAGCTGTAAGAACAGTTAGCAAGAAGCCTGCCATGGCCATACAGTTTGTAACCAATATAAGTCTCTGTGTTTACTTGGTTGGGTCTGAGTGGCTGTGGGACTGTGTGACAGAGATTTCTCCTGAGGTGGGCCAGGCAGGAAAACTCTAGCTACAAATGGCATCCAACGTGGTGGCAAGAGTTTCCACCTAAAAATTGAAAAAAAAGATTCTAAAACGGAGCTAAAAACAGCTTCCTAATTGTCTCTCTCAAATGAACGGCAGCTGCCGGTTTGAGCTACTGGTGGGTTCCTAGCTTGCACGCTCGACCTGCTGTATGGCGGGAATGAGGCCTCTGCAAGTGGCACATTAAGCTGCTTGGTGGATTTAGCCTTTGCTAGTACAAAACAAAAAAGAGGTTTCTGGGCTATACGCTGCTTGGATAAAAGCATAGACCCAGGATAGCTCCCAGAGCTGGTGGTAAACTTGGCCATGTGGGGAAGCTGAGGTGGGCAGAGCCAGCAGCCACAGCTGCTGCAGTTTAAGGCAATAGATTCACAATAAGACAGATTCAGATATAATAGTTTACAATGTGTGTAAAGTATACGTAGGCTTGAAAGAGACAAAAAAGGAATATATACAGTTATATAAAGAAATAAATAGTTTTTAAAAATAAAGTCTTTAAAGAGACAGTAAAGGTAGTATAAAAAATAAGCCACATAAAGATGGCTACCACACAGAGAATCTGGATTATGTTCTCTTTGATATTCGTAACTGAAGAAAAACATTTGATTACAGAAGCTGTTGAGTTATGCCAAAATGTATATTTTAAAGGTACCTTGACTTCAAAATTTGGATGTAAGGATATGTTGCTTTGGAAAGGAGGCTCTGCTTTTGTTTCCACAGAAAGCCAGAGGCTATGGATTTGTTCCAGATTAAGATACATCAGGTTTGACCAGCCAAGACCCCCTGAAAGTTCTCTGATGACACCATGGCCCAGGTGATCCAACATCCAGAATGGTTTCAAGGCAACTGGCTCAGATGATACACCCTCATGGACTACTCCATAATCCTAAAATATTCTTTATGTCCCCATAAGATACAGCGCCCCCCTCCAGCAGGAAGTAGTAAGAGAAGCTATGTCCAAATTCCCAAATATACCAAGCTGACTTTGGAGATGTGTAAAGGTTAAAACCTTCCTTTTTAAGAAAAGAAAAGGGGAAGTGCTGTGGGATGGTCTGTATGTCAAATGTGTTGCTGATTGGTCAGTAAATAAATCACTGATTGGCCATTGGCTAGGCAGGAAGTATAGGCGGGACAAAGAGAAGAATTCTGGGAAGTGGAAGGCTGAGAGAGAGACACTGCCAGCCGCCACCATGACAAGCCACATGTGAAGATCCCGGTAAGCCACGAGCCATGTGGCAAGGTATAGATTTATAGAAATGGATTAATTTAAGCTGTAAGAACAGTTAGCAAGAAGCCTGCCACGGCCATACAGTTTGTAACCAATATAAGTCTCTGTGTTTACTTGGTTGGGTCTGAGTGGCTATGGGACTGGCGGGTGACAGAGATTTCTCCTGAGGTGGGCCAGGCAAAAAACTCTAGCTACAGTTAAGACCATTGAACAACAAAGTAGGGCTAGAGGTATGGAAATCTCCCAAGATCAACTTCTTGGAGAGGGAGATTATGCTAATGTAGAAAGGTAATCTTTAACTTATGACCACACCCTTGCTTTATGCCAAATGGCAGCCTTGAATGTTTGGGACAGAACTGAAGAAGTAGAAAAGAAAATGGAGTCATTCGCAAAAGTTATGCAGCACCCCAAAGAAACCTTTACTGATTTCTTACAAAGGCTGTCTTCAGGAGTAAATAGAATGATACTGAATTCAGAAGCTAAACAGATAATATTGAATCTCTGGCTTTTGAAAATGCTAATGCACAAGGCAAAAGGGTAATTAGGCCATTAAAGGCAAGGTCAGCACCCTTGGAGAAATGGATCTGATATACAGTGAATGTTGAATCTAATGGCCAAGGTCATACTTGGAAAGGAGAGGTGGTTCCCAGAGGTTTGAAGAAAAATAGTAATGTCAGATGTTTCAATTGTGGAAAACAAGGTCACCTAAAGAGGGATTATAAACAACGTGTTCCTAGAAATAATGTTTTCTCAATGAATAATCCCAACTGAATACCCCTCCCTTCTGGATTATGCAGAAGTTGTGGTAAAAACAAACATTGGACTAACAAATGCAGATCAACAAGGGACAGACAAGGTAATCCTTTGCCTTTGAAGTCAGGAAACTCCCTGAGGGGCCTCTAGCAGGCCCCCATGACCATTTCAGTTCAGCCCTTTCCTGTCATTGTGGAAGAAACACCTTCCCAGAGCAATTAAAGGACCTAATGCCTATTGAAAAAACAAAACACAAAACACAAAACAAAACAAACCATACTGTTTTGGAAGATAGAACAGCTTTAGAAAATAAAACAAAAATTTAAGGAGAAGTCATAAATCAAAATCATACAGATTTGATTTGGAAACTCCACAAAGTTAGGGTTGGGGAAGGGATTTGTTTTTGTCTTTTCAGGAAAATAAAAACAACCATCTTGAGGAATTTAAACACCTTGGGACAAATAAACATCTAAAGAAGAAGGAAGAATAACCCAGAAAAAAATTATCAAGAAAAGGAATAATCTGACCTAATGTGATCTCTGAAGTCTACAAAAAGATGATGGGATTCAACAATGATGGTTCCACGTGGACTGTGTTAAAGCCATCAAGCTGACAAACACCACCCAAAGATTGGCTTTGGATGACAAACTGCTCAGGACAATTTCAAGGTGCTGGCTGAGATGATCCATCCTCACATCCTACTGGAGCAAGGACTTCAGATAAGCCCTGTTTTTTCTCCATTAATAAGAGACTGGAAAATAAATAATATAGCTACCTCTTCCAGGACTTGACAATTAATCCAAAAATTTTCTTTTCAGTATTCCCTAATGATGCCTTTGCCCCCATACAGCAGGAAATAATTTTAAGAGCATAACACCCACATTCCCAAGAGGTGGGATGGGTGGGTTTTGGTCATTCAATGACTTTTGGATAATTGTCAATGTTTAGGATGGTTGTTTACAAATTGTTAATTGATAATGGTCAGGAAAAAAGCTAAACAAAGAAAATTAGATTCAGGGTTCTTGTTTGAAAAAGAAAAAAGAAGATATACATGATAGGTAGGTTATTGAATCTACTCTAAAAGGATATAGAAATGATAGTTTAAAAAAAGGTAGATTATTGAATTTACTCTGAAAAGAAAAAAGGGAGAATACAGCTATGATAAGATAAAAAGGTAGATTATTGAATCTACTTTTAAAAAGCAACTACTAGTTTTAAATATTTTACATTGGATTGGATTTTTATATATTGTATACAAATTATGTATATTGATACAAATTTGAGACTGATTTTTTTAGAAAATACTGTATATATATATTTTTAATCTTGTTCAAGATATTGTACCTATATAGCTCATTTAACAATGTAATGTAAATTGCTAAGCCATGCAAGTTATTGCCAACTAATTGGGATATAAGAAATGCAAGTTAATAGTTAATCATTGCAATCAAACTTGTAGTCATATTATGTACATTTTCAAAGTCAAACAGAACTATATTTTAATAACATAGATTTTTTTTGTAACTATGAGACATGTCTGCTCCTGGCAGCACTAATCCACTTCAGAGAAGATGATGGGCATTAAAGAAATTCCATATAGAGTTTACTTTCTTTGTGGCAAATTAGTCACTGGGCAAGAAAATGCCCTTGCCTCAACTGCTGTCCAAATAGACAAGCAGGACACAAAAGAAAGGATTGCTGAACCTTGCCAAGAAAGGTAAGAAGGCCCTTTAGAAAATCTTGCTTCACACATGAGTCTGTCAGATATGCTAGGCCTGTAAGCTGAAGATGGATGCCCCAACACTGCAGAAGAACCTGGGGTGACCATGCAGGTAGCCACTTGTTTCTGTCATTTCTCACATATTTGTAAGTAGCTTGCTTATACTTGCTGCTTACTCAGTTAATATTATTTCTTTCTCAGATCTCTGTGGGATTTGAAGACTAGATAGTTATAGTTTTCCTTGTTAACAAATTCAGAAAAGAAACTCACTAAGGCAACGTAAAGTGTATAAGTTTGAAAGACATCAAAAGATAGTTTTCAGTTGGTAATACATGTTAGGATAGAAAGTGAATTAGGTACATTTTGGACTCACCAAAATAGGATAAACAATGGAGTATTTTCTGTGAATTTGTCAAATGTTAATGGCCTGAACATTGTTAATGTAATTCTTCACTCATTATATATACTTAGTATATATAGTTTTTCTTATATTAGTTATAAACTTCTTTTATTATTTTAGACAAAAAAGGGGAAATGTGGTGATATACTGTGTACCCAAATAAACTTGCCTGAGGACCAGAGGACAGAGCCAGCCACTAGATTAGACATAGAGGCCAGACAGTGGTGGCACACACCTTTAATCCTAACACTTGGGAGGCAGAGGTCCATCTGGATCTCTGGGAGTTCAAGGCCAAACTGGAAACAGAGCCAGGCGTGGTTGCACACACCTTTTATCCCAGCACTTGAGATGTTATGAATTTGCTTGGGAAGCATACATGCCTTTAATCCCTGTAAGTGATGTCTGGGCAGAGAAAAGTATATAAGGAGTGAGGAAACAGGAACTCAGTCTCTTTAGACTGAGCATTTCATAGAAGTAAGAACCAGTGGCTGGCTGCTCCGCTTCCCATATCTTTCAGCTTTCACCCTGATATCTGGCTCTGGGTTTTTTATTATAAGACCTTTAAGATTCATGTTACATCTATGGGTTTTCACTTCACTGGAGACTTATTATTAATTATGAAAGCTTGACTATTAGCTTAGTCTTGTTCCCAATTAGCTCTGATAACTTAAATTAATCTTGTTTCTGTTAATCTATGATCTGTCACATGACTTTTTACCTCTCTTCTATTCTGTATGTTTGACTTGTTCAGTGTCTCACTGGCATCTCTCAAACCTAGATGCATAACCCTGAGTTCCTCTCACAGCCAGGAAGTCCAGACTATGCTCTCCTGCCTATCTGTTGACCATTCAGCTCTTTATTAAACCAATCAGAAGGCACCTTTCATGCAGTGTAATCAAATGTCCCACAACATTTCCCCTTTTTTGCCTAAATGAAAAGGAAAGGGCTTTAACTTTAATACAGTAAAACTGTACATAATAAGAACAGTTATCAGGTATGGATTACATTCCCAATGTCCAATCCATTTGTGGTTGGCAAATTTGGAGAAAATACTCTATTATCTATCCTATCTTGGTGAGTTCAAAGTTTTATACTTAAACTATTTTCTATCATAAATAGTATTACCAGCCTAAAAATATCTTTTTTGGCCTTAAAACATTTTCTTAGATATACAATGTAAGCTTTTATGTCTCTCAGCCTTATACTTTTCTGAATTTTGTAGCAAGGAAAACTGCAACTATAACTATATAGTCTTCAATCCCATAAGAGAGCCGAGACAGATATAATATTACCTGAGTAAACACGAAGTGCAAAACAAACAACTTCCAAAGCTGTAGAAATGACAGAAACAGTTGGCAGCCTGGACAGTCACCCAAGGTTCCCCTGCAAACTTTGGGCATCCATCTTCAGCCTACTGGCCTAAAATATCTAACAGACTTCTCTGTGAAGCAGGAGTTTTTGAAGGACTGTCCTACCTTGTCCTGGAAAAATTCAGCAGTCACCTTCTTTGGTCCCCTGCTTGCCCAATTTGGACAGTACTCGAGGCAATGGCAGTTTCGAGACCATCTACCTATCTAAAATATACCTCTGTTTGATCTCAAAAACATACCTAACACAATTAAAAGTTTGATTCTTATGGGTGACTGACTACTAACCTGCATTTCTTAATTATCCTAAATAGTTTATAATAACAATTTTTAAATAAGATGCATAGGTACAATAGCTTAAACAAGAGTCAAAACATATATACAGTATGATATAACAAAAATAACCTTAAATTTGTATCACTAGAGAGCCCACCGGCACTCAATTAGACTAAGAGGTGAGTCTTTATTCTCATACCCGAACACCCCAGCCCAGGGGCATAACCTTGTGCCCCCATACCACTACCCATTGCAGTCCCAGTTACAGGCCAGTTGGCAGACAAACCTCCTGAAAACAGGTCAGATTACCACCATCCCCCATCAGACCCTGTATCCCACAAGCCCCACTTCCCCCAAATCCCACCCACCCTCCAAGACTGCAACTGTTTCCTCAGACAGAGCCTGCCAGTGCCTAATTGGACTAAGAGGTGAGTCTTTGTCTAGGTGGGGCCCAAGGGCACAATCCTGTGCCCCCACACCACCATCCATTGCAGTCCAGTCTCAATCCAATGCACAGGCCTCCTGCAGACAGGTCAAACTACCACCATCCCCCATCAGACCCTGTAAACCACAGGCTCCACCTCCCCAAATCCCACCCACCCTCCCAGACAGCAACTGTTCCCTGAGACAGAGCCTGCCAGTGCCAGATTGGACTAAGAGGTGAGTCTTTGTCTAGGTGGAGTCCAGGGGCACAACCTTGCACCCATACACCACCACCCATTGCAGTCCCAGTTTCAGGCCAGTTGGCAGGCAGAACTCCTGCAGACAGGTCAGACTACCACCATCCTCCATCAGACCCTGTAACCCACAAGCACCACCTCTCCCAAATCCCACCCACCCTCTGAGACTGCAACTGTTCCCTGAGACAGAGCTTGCCAGCACCCACTTAGATTAAGAGGTGGGTCTTTATCCTCATACCAGAACACCCCAGCCCTTATGCTTTGGGCCCAGGGGCACAGCCCTGCACCCCTACACCGCCATCCATTGCATTCCCAGTTTCAAGCCATTTAACAGGCAGACCTACTGCAAACAGGTCAGATTACCATCATTCCCCACCAGACCCTGTAACCCACAAGCCCCACCCCTCCCAACCCACCCACATGCCAAGATTGCAGCCACTCCCTGAGACAGGGCCCACAAGCACCAATTGGACTAAGAGCTGCTCCCTGAGACAAAAAGTCCATCAGCACCTGCTGTGGGATGTATGGCAAATGTGTTGCTAATTAATCAATAAAACACTGATTGGCCGTTGGCTAGGCAGGAAGTATAGGCGGGGCAAGGAGGAGAATAAAGCTGGGAAGTGGAAGGCTGAGTCAGAGAGACACTGCCAGCCACCATGATGAGGAACAGCTTGTGAAGATGCCGGTAAGCCACGAGCCATGTGGCAAGGCATAGATTAATGGAAATGGATTAATTTAAGCTATAGGAACAGTTAGCAAGAAGCCTGCCACGGCCATACAGTTTGAAACCAATATAAGTCTCTGTGTTTACTTGGTCGGGTCTGAGTAGCTGTGGGACTGGCAGGTGATAGAGATTTGCCCTGACCGTGGGCCAGGCAGGAAAACTCGAGCTACAAGCACCAATTAGACCAAGAGCTCCCACTGGACCAAGAGTATTGATGAGACCAAGAGAGGTTCCCTCAGACACAGACATTGCTTGCACCAAGTGGAGAAAGAGAAGGGTAGATGCCAGTGCAAAAATACAGTCAACAACATAAAAACCAATGTGGCTCCATAAGAACCTACATCAGCAAGACCATAACATCCCAACACAGAAGAAACAGAAGAAATCAACCTTAAAAATGAACTTAAGATGATGATAGAGATCTTTAAAGAGGAAATGAAAAATTCCCTTAAAGAATTCAAGGAAAAGTCAAACAATTTATTGGAAGAAATTAGTAGATCCCTTAAAGAAAGCCAAGAGCAAGCAATTGAACAAGTGAGGGAAACAGTCCAAGATTTGAAAACTGAAATCGAGACAATAAAGAAGACACAAACTGAGGGAATGCTGGAAGTGGAAAATCTAAGTAAACGAACAGGAACTGCAGATACAAGCATAACCAACAGAATGCAAGAGATGAAAGAGCAGATATCTGGCATTGAAGATACGATAGAGGAAATAGATTCATCAGTCAAAGAAAACACTAAAGCCAACAAAGTCATGATCCAAAATGTCCAGGAAATTTGGGACACCATGAAAAGACCAAAGCTAAGAATAATAGGGATAGAAGAAGGAGAAGAATACCAACTCAAAGGCACAGAAATGTATTCAACAAAATCATAGAAGAAAACTTTCCCAACCTAAAGAAGGAAATGCCTATAAAGATATGAGAAGGGTACAGAACACCAAATAGACTGGATCCAAAAAAAAGTCCCCTTGCCACATAATAATCAAACCACTAGACATACAGAATAAAGAAAAAATATTAAGAGCTGCAAAGGAAAAGGCCAAGTGACATATAAAGGCAGACCCATAAGAACAACTCCTGACTTCTCAGTGGAGACTCTAAAAGCCAGAAGGTCCTAGACAGATGTTGTGCAGACACTAAGAGACCATGGATGCCAAACCAGACTATTATACCCATCAAAGGTCTTAATCAAAATAGTCGAAGTAAACAAAATATTCCATGATAAAACTAGATTTAAACAATATCTTTCTACAAATCCAGCCCTGTAGAAAGCACTAGAAAGAAAAATCCAACCCAAGGAAGTTAGATACACCCATAAAAACACAGACAATAGAAAGTCCCACACCAACAAATACGAAAGGAGGGAAGCATATGACACCACCACCAAAAAAATAACAGGAATTGACAATCACTGGTCATTAATATCCATCAATATCAATGTTCTCAATTCACCTATAGAAAGACACAGGCTAACAGAACAGATACGAAAACAAGATCCATTCTCTGCTGCATACACCTCAACTTCAAAGACAGACGCTACCTCAGAATAAAAGGCTGGGAAAAGACTTTCCAATCAAATGGATTTAAGAAGCAAGCTGGTGTAGCTATCCTGATATCTAATAAAATAGACTTCAAACTAAAATCAATCGAAAGAGATCGGGAAGGACATTACATATTTATCACAGGGAAAATCTGACAAGATGAAGTCTCAATTCTGAATATGTATGCCCCAAATACAAGGGCACCCACATTTGAAAAGGAAACATTACTAAAGCTTAAGTCGCACATCAAACCCCATGCACTAGTAGTGGGAGACTTCAACACCCCACTCTCACCAATGGACAGGTCTGCCAGACAGAAACTTAACAGAGAAATAAGGGAACTGACAGACATTATGACTCAAATGGACTTAATAGATAACTACAGAATATTCCACCATAACACAAAAGAATATACCTTCTTCTCAGCACCCCATGGAACCTTCTCCAGAATCGACAACATGGTTGGCCACAAAGCAAATCTCAACAGATACAAAAAAAATTGAAATAACCTCCTGTATCTTATCAGACAATATGGCTTAAATTTAGATTTCAACAACAACAAAAATTACAGAAAGCCTACAATCTCATGGAAACTGAATAATGCCCAATTGAATCACCAATGGGTCAATGAAGAAATAAAGAAAGAAATTAAAGATTTCCTACAATTCAATGAAAACGAATGTACAACATACCCAAACTTTTGGGACACTATGAAAGCAGTGCTAAGAAGAAAATTCATAGCACTAAATGCCCACATAAAGAAGTTGGAGAAATCTCACACTAGTGACTTAACAGCACAACTGAAAGCTCTAGAACAAGAAGAAGCAAACTCACCCAGGAGAAACAGATGCCAGAAAATAAACAAATTGAGAGCCAAAATCAATAAAATAGAAACAAAGAGAATAATACAAAGAATCAATGAAACAAAGTGTAGTGGGTAGCCATTCCAGCTTTGTTCTGGAAGTTCCAACCCCCATTGAGACTTCGGCAACTGTCACGCCTACAAGGCGGGGCCAAGGGAGGCGCCTGGGGACCCAAGATCTGGATCGGCGAACGCTCTCTTGGTTCCAGGACGCTGGATGGTGGAGGTAGACAGAGGAGAGCTCCAGAGAACACCACTGGACTGTGATACACCTTCCCCAGACCCCGCGACCTACCTATCCCTTAATTTGTAAGTTACGCCATTAAATAAATCTCCTTTTAACTACGTGGAGTGGCCTAAATAATTTCACCAATATCTGGCGCCCAACGTGGGGCCCGAACCCACGACCCTGAGATTAAGAGTCTCATGCTCTACCGACTGAGCTGGAATTGGGGCCACTCCTTCTCTAAACCCAAGCACATTGCTAAAAGAAAAGTTTGAGAGATTCTTCAGTACCATATCAGAAGAGCCCTCTGGTGTGGGACAGAAGGAAACCAATAAAAAGGGACCATTGTCTTCTAGATTCTAATTCTCTCCATGCTTACTCTTGATTTCTCAGAATCCTTTCTTACATGCTATGTCCTCTTTAAATCCAAATCTTCCATTTTGATAACAAATAAGTTTTTCTAATAGCAATCTCAGAAGTCTCCAGAAGGAAGATGGGGCCCCAACAACAACTCTACCCAATCCAGAATGATGCCATGGTAATCATCATCATACTACACTTCTTACCAGAATTTCAGACAATCTTACCCATTACTCTAAGACTTGCTGCAGAACCTACAGTTAGTCTAACTGAAATTTAACTATCTGCGCTTTCTCACAGTACCCAACAGAGATAACATCACCCCCTAAACAGCAGGAAGCAATTCTAAGAAAACGATGCCCCTTCTCCCTTAGGTTTCATAATTCTCAGGGTTATGGATGATGGTTATAGGGTTGGGGGTGGAAGGAAATATTAAACTCAGTACTCTTAAAAAAAAAAAAGGAAAAGAAGAAATGGAATGGATAGGTATAAGACATTATGGTAGATTATTGTGTATACTAGTAAACAAATTTAGTAAAATAGCAGCCTTAAATAATTTGCACTGTAATTTGCACTGTTATGGATTCTTATATGTTGATACAAATGTAAACTATTTTTATATTCCTGTTTAAGATAATTTGTATATTGATACAAATACAGAACTATACTTGGTATAATGTACATATATTTCTACTCTTATTTGAAATATTTGTATATTGATACAAATGTAAATTTATATCTGTCATACTTTATGTATGTTCTACTTCTGTTTAGGATATTCGGTATATTGATATATATTTAAGATTATTGTCATATTGCATATCCCACTACATACTCCTACCTCTGTTATAAATATTGATATATATTTAAGATTATTGTCATATTGTATATCACACTATACACTCCTACCTCTGTTATAACATCTTGTGTATTGTCACAACTTTGAAGTCATCGTTCTTTACCATACACTTGCTTATAGACTGTCTACCTTGTTTACGTGAAGCCTTAGTCCTTAGGTTATTTCAGTAGATAAGACTTGTAGATTTATAGTCACCTATGCTTGTCATCTCTATAGTTACGTTAGTCAGGTTATACAGATTTACAGATACATAGGTCAGATGGACAGGTAATCTTCAAACACTTCATAGACCTAGAGAATATGGCATTTAAATAACTTAGAATTCTGTTGATGCGAGACACAATTGCTCCTGGCTGCACCAATTTGATCCCGAGAGAATGTTGGGCTTCTAGACATTTCCATTTGGAAGTTTGTCTTCTTGGCACAAAATGGCCTACTGGGCAAAGAACTGCCCTTGCCTCGACAGCTGACAGTACAAATGCAATGCTATCCTTTCTGGACAAGCGGGACACAAGGAAAGCGACCACTGTACTCTGCCAAGACAGGGTAAGATGGTCTTTCAGAATTCCTGCTTCTGAAAATGGTCTGTCAGATACTTTAGGCCTGTAGCCAATTTGAATGCACCAACAATGCTGAGAAACATTAGGTGATTGTCCAGGCTGCCAGCTGTCTCGGTCTACTCTCGCAAGATTCCCGAAAGTTGCTTGCATCCATCTACCATTTCTCACGTACCATTATATTCCTTCTCAGGTCTTTGATGGGATTGAAGACTAGCAGTTATAGTTACAACTTAGTAGATAGAACATATTAAGTATTAGATTCAGGTTCTTTAGGGTAGGACACCTTTTGGAATGATCTTTGTAACATGCCATTTATCTATGCTCTATACTTCTCTGGATTTTAATATGTGTTTCTTGCTTGATATTGTTTGCATTGGAAGTAGTTCCATCTTATCTAGGTCATTATCCCTCATTATTCCTGGACAATATTTGATAACCATTCCTTTGTATATAGTCTTGTATTAGGTTAGAACTTTCTTATTTAGACAAAAAGGGGGAGATGTAGTGGGTAGCCATTTCAGCTTTGTTCTGGAAGTTCCAACCCCCATTGAGACTTCGGCAACTGTCACGCCTACAAGGCGGGGCCAAGGGAGGCGCCTGGGGACCCAAGATCTGGATCGGCGAACGCTCTCTTGGTTCCAGGACGCTGGATGGTGGAGGTAGACAGAGGAGAGCTCCAGAGAACACCACTGGATTGTGATACACCTTCCCCAGACCCCGCGACCTACCTATCCCTTAATTTGTAAGTTACGCCATTAAATAAATCTCCTTTTAACTACGTGGAGTGGCCTAAATAATTTCACCAATACAAAGAGTTGGTTCTTTGAGAAAATCAACAAGATAGACAAGCCCTTATCCAAATTAACGAAAAAGCAAAGAGAGAGAGAGAGCATCCAAATTAACAAAATCAGAAATGAAAAGGGAGACATAACAACTGACAATGAGGAAATCCAGAGAATCATCAGGTCATACACTCAAAACCTTTACTCCACAAAATTGGAAAATCTGAAAGAAATGGACAATTTTCTGGATAGATACCACAGTCAATACCAAAGTCAAATCAAGACCAGATAAACTATTTAAATAGACCAATAACCCCTAAGGAAATAAAAGCAGTCATTCAAAGTCTCCCAACCAAAAAAAGCCCAGGACCAGATGGTTTCAGGGCAGAATTCTACCAGATTTTCAAAGGAGAGCTAATACCAATACTTTTCAAATTGTTCCACACAATAGAAACAGAAAGAACATTACCAAACTCTTTTTGTGAGGTTATAGTTACACTGATGCCCAAACCACACAAAGATACAACAAAGAAAGAGAATTACAGACCAATCTCCCTCATGAACATTGATGCAAACCTACTCAATAAAATACTGGCAAACCAAATCCAGGAACACATAAAAAAAATTATCCACCATGACCAAGTACGCTTCATGCCAGGGATGCAAGGATGGTTCAACATAAGAAAATCTGTCAATGTAATACACCATATAAAGAAATTGAAAGAAAAAAATACCACATGATCATCTCATTAGATGCTGAAAAAGCCTTTGACAAAATAAAACACCCCTTCATGATAAAGGTTCTAGAGAGATCAGGAATACAAGGAACATACCTAAACATAATAAGAGCAATTTACAGCAAGCCGACAGCCAACATCAAATTAAATGGAGAGAAACTCAAAGTGATTCTACTAAAATCAGGAACAAGACAAGGCTGTCCACTCTCCACATATTTATTCAATATAGTACTTGAAGTTCTAGCTAGAGCAATAAGACAACAAAAGGAGATCAAGGGAATACAATTTGGAAAAAAAGAAGTCAAACTTTCACTATTTGCAGACGATATGGTAATATATATAAGTGACCCCAAAAATTCTACCAGGGAACTCCTACAGTTGATAAACTCCTTCAGTAAGGTGGCAGGATACAAGATTAACTCAAAAAAATCAGTAGCCCTCCTATATACAAATGATAAATGGGCTGAGAAAGAAATCTGAGAAATATCACCCTTTACAATAGCCACAAATAATATAAAATACCGTGGGGTAACTCTAACTAAGCAAGTGAAAGACCTGTATGATAAGAACTTTAAGTCTCTGAAGAAAGAAATCAAAGAAGATATCATAAAATGGGAAGATCTCGCATGCTTATGGATAGGTAGAATTAACCTAGTAAAAAGGGCAATCTTTTGTAACATAGCACAGGACACAGTCAATAAGAAAAAACGACAGCCTACAGAATGGGAAAAGATCTTCACCAACCCCGCATCTGACAGAGGGCTGATCTCCAAAATATATAAAGAACTCAAAAAGTTAGATTTCAAAATACTGAACAATCCAATTACAAAATGGGCTACAGAGCTTAACAGAGAATTCTCAACAGGAGAATCTCAAATGGCTGAAAGACATTTAAGGAATTGCTCAACATCCTTAGTCATCAGGGAAATGCAAAACAAAACAACTCTGAGATACCATCTTACACCTGTCAGAATGGCTAAGATCAAAAACACTGAAGACAGCTTATGTTGGAGAGGATGTGGAGCCAGGGGAACACTCTGAAATGGCTCTGAAAACAATCCAGAGTCCAGAAAGATGGCTCTGCAGGTAAACGTGCTGGCTGCACGATTTTGGAGATCTGAGGTCAATCCAAGAACACCATGAAATAGGGAATACAATGACATGCCTTTGAAATCCCAACACAGAAGAATCACCTAGCCAGCTAACCTGGAGTACTCAACATAGAAGAAAGTACAGGGGAGATCTCCTCAACAAATTGGAAGAAAGAACTGACTCTCAAAAGTTATCCTGTGATATCCACACACAGTGTAAAACACACACATACACACACACACACACACACACACACACACACACACACACACACACACACACTGAAAAGTCCCAGAAACGCTGTGGGAAAGCATCTCTGGATTTTAATAAGCAGGTTACATTATGAAAATCTGCTTGTATCCTCTGAATATACCCATAGCCACAGAAGTGTGCACTGTAAGTCGGTGAGGAATATGTTGTAAATCATCCTACAATAAAGCCATTCCTGAAGAGAAAAAGCGTGAAGCCAAAGTCACCTAGACTATTATTATTATTTTGTGTTTGTTTCACATCCTGGAGTGAGCTGGGCAATAATCTTCCTGAAGAAGAGATTTTAATTTTCTATGTACCCACTTAGCTTGTGTGTGTGTGTGTGTGTGTGTGTGTGTGTGTGTGTGTGTGTGTGTGCAAAATAGACTTTCCAGTTCTCTAATTTACATAATACATCCTAATCCTAATTGATTTCCTCAAGCAGCTGATTCTGAGACCTCCTACTTCATATGGTTTTCATATTAAACCAAACTAAAATGAAAAACAGTCAACAGAATGTCCTGGGTGTCCGGAAAACTGCCCTAAGCTGATCATGCACCGTGTTCAAATGCACTGAAATGTCACATGGTGCTCCCGAAGTATATGCAATGTGGCTATAAGGTAAGTATTTACCAAATACTTGAAGAACATGAAATTCACATAACCTATATAAAATCTTGGTTTGTCTTTAAGTAAGACCTGTTCATCAAGGGTGTCTGTGACAGGTTAAGGAAAATAACAACTACAGTTTATCTTAGTATAGGCTCTGCTGCTGGAATTATGGGATGTTTCTAGGCACAGCCTTATTTGAGTCTCCTCAACATCCCAGATTAACACACACAAGAGATGGTCCCTCAAAGGCAAAGGCAGGAGAAGCTTCTCTGAAAAGCCACTGTTTCCCCTTCTCATTCCTGAGCTGTGAGACCGATGGACTCTTTCTTGTTATGGTCTCAAGAATGTATCTTAAGGGGCTGGAGAGATGGCTCAGCAGTTAGGAGCACATACTGTTCCTGCAGAGTTCCTAGGTTCCATTCCCAGCTCCCACACAGGGGACTTCCAACTGTCTGCAACTCCAGTTCCAGGGGATCCAGTGCCCTCTCTGGCCTCCAGGGACACCAGGTATGCAAGCAGTGCACTTACGTACAAGCAAGCAAAACACTCAAACACAGTAAATAAAAATGAAATGCCCCTAAATGTATTTATGTCGATTCAGATGGTCTTTCTCACAATTTTCCATTCTAGTTTGTATTTTATTTTATGAGAGAGTCAGGGAGCCAGACAAGGGCCATGACAGGCCCTCCTAGTAACCCTGCCAGGGACCAGGCCTTAGTTTCCATTTTTTGGAACTGGCTGGCACTTAGCAAGTGGTTATCTATAAAACCACAACTCAGGAGCAACTAATTAGCAGTCCCCACAGCCTTCTGCTAGCTAAAGATAGCTTTCCCTACTCTGCCTCTGGAAAGTCCCTAACCACTAGAGCTTCCTACCAATCCTAAGAAACTTTTTGTTTAAACCTACCAATCAGACCCTAGTCTATTCTCTCCTCCCTGGAATTCTCCTAACCTTGCTTAAAAAGAGGTTTTCTAGGATGGTCAGACCCCAAAATGTTGATAATTTTTAATAAACTCTCTTGTTGATTGCATACATGACTGGTGGTCTTTCATGGGACTTCTCGCAGGCCCTAACATTGTCCACTCATCATATTTATTCTCCTTCCAAATGCTTCACAGATTCTTAGACACAGTTACGTGCAGAAAAGTTTCCGCATGTGTGTGCATTTTAACACAGGTTGATTGAAGAGAACACATTGTTCAGAGAGGCATAAGTTGATACCATAGGAAGGACTCTTCTGTGCAAATACCTAGGCCTGGACACATGGTGCTGAATAAACATGTGTTACTATCAAACATTCTGTGTGTGTAAAACTAGATGAGCAATGACATTTCTGTATTACACAAGAAAAGAAAGAAGACAGCATTACAGATACACAGTCACTGAAAGGTTTATAATCTAGTTATTTGGCTGTTAATTTTTCTGTCTATTCAAACTTTTTCCACAACTGTAAGAGTTGTAAGAGGTTGGTGAATATCTGTATAGCAAACTAGAGATTTTTGGACAAATTTTAAATGATGAGACAAAGAAAAAAGAATAAATTGTCCAAGTCCCTTAAAATAGCAGTGTTAACAAATTCCTTTTCCACTTGTTGTGCTTCATAACTTTTGCCCACCCAACATCAACTTTATTTACCTTCACATATTTGGAGATCAGAGGTTGTACATCTTCAGCCTGCCCCAAACACCATACCCTCTGCAGACAGATGACATGGCCAGTAGTCTGCATTTCACACTTGCAAATGAAGCTGCAAAGGATTTCCCCGGCCCTGCCTGCCCACACTCACCAGGGTCAGATGCAGGGGCCCAGTCTGCTTGTGCAGGGGATGGGAGGAGAGCTGCAGCTCTGGCCTGAGGCTCTGACTTCTGCCCCTCAACGTCCTTGGAGCCTCTGCTTCCGGGCCACCTTTGCTGCCCTCCTTCAAGGGCGGTGACCTGGGTGGCTTGCAGTGATAAGAGAGGAGGGAGCAGGCCAGGATGCCATGGGGTGGGGGAGGATGCCTGGGGTCAGGGCAGGGGATGAGGTAGGGGCGCACTACAATGGGGGAGGGGGCCCTGGAGTTGGTACACCATGGAGTCAGGGAGCTGTGGGACACTGGGGTTGGTGTGCCCAGGCTCAGGGCGAGCTTCCAGAGAGCTGGGCAGTCTGCACTGCTCACTAGGTCAGGCCCAGATCAGTGCTGGAGGATGAGAAACCAGCATCCTGGAAGAGACAAAAGGATAGTAGTTTTTTCTATATGTGTGTGGTGGGGGTGTTAACAGATGTGGGGATAATAAACAGGAGGCGAATATATGCTTACCACAGAAAGGGACAAATACGGGGTCGGGACAGCCCAGGATATGGTGTTAAGTGCCCAGGTTGTCAATATAAATTGATTCATAGTTTCATTTTACATCTCAAGAGACCGATTGAGAAATAATTCACTGTTCATGATTATAATCCCTCCAGCCGAGAGGCTGAGGCAGGAGAATTTGGGGTTTGGGTGCCTTAGCTAAATATTGAACTCCATCCCTAAAGAACAAGAAGTGGGGGGGAGCACTGTGAACCTGCAGTCAGATGGTGCAGTGTGTGCAGTACAGGACACTTCATAGACCACAAAGGTCAATGTTGAAAACAAGTCAGTTTCATCCTCTAATAGTCTCTGTAACACTCCAGCATGAATGGGGGAGGGTCACACGAGCCCTCCCCCTCCAGCTGAGGAGCTCTGGACAGTTGATGACTGCCAGGAGGGGGAAAGTCAGTTTTCTTCAGGAGTGTGGTCCTCGGTGTGCTGACTATCCGGGGATGATTCTACTCCATGTGTACATGGGCAGCACTGACTGGACTCGTGGTCATTGAAGAAGGGGAGGGAGAGGGATGTGGAGGGAGGGGGAGGGAGAGAGAGAGGGAGGGCTGAGGGTGAGAGGGAGGGAAAAAGGGAGGGAGAAAGGAGGCAAGGGAGGGAGAGAGAGAGGGAAGGAGGGAGGGAGAGGGAGGGAAGGAGGGAGAGGAAGAGAAGAAAGAAGGAAGAAGTTGTTGGGAGGTGGACTTTGGAGGGAATTCTGTTGTAAGGTAGCAGTGGAGCATGAATGAGGCTGAGTGTGATTAAAATACATCCTATGTATGAAGATCTCAAAATTCTCAAAGAATAAAAATTGTAAAAGTTTATGATAGGGTTAACTTTTATCAGAGTATGAGATACACACAGAGAAAGTGCAGGCCGGGCAGTGGCCGGACTCCGTAAGCATGAGGACCTGAGTTCAGATCCCCAGCACCAGGTGAAAAGCCTGGTAGTGGGATAGTGTAGTCAGATGTCCTGTGTCCTGGCTGGCCAGCAGTGGGGACAAATCTCTCCCACTCGTGTCCCCAAGTAAACACACAGAGGCTTATATTAATTATAGCTACATGGCCATGGCTCAAGACTTTTGCTAGCTAGCTCTATATCTTAAATTAGCCCATAACTATTAATCTATGTATCACCACATGTTCCATGGCTTTACCTGCGTCCCATCACATGTTGCTCCTTGAGCAGCTCACTGGCTTCTCTCCCCACCTTCTTCCCGTCTCTCTCTCTCTCTAAATTTCCCACTGCCTCTAAGCTACCTTGCCATAGGCCAAACAGCTTTATTTATCAACGAATCAGAGCAACATATATTTGCAGCACACAGAAAGACATTCCCCCATCAGGATGGGGAGCCAGGGGGATCTCAGGGCCTTGCTGACCAGTCATTCTGGCTGAATCAGAAATCCGTGGTTCATTCCTCAGGTTCAGTGTGAGAGTGAGGATAACACTATTGTTGACCTCTACATGTATGATGCACACCCACATACAGCCACACATGCACATACATACAAAATTATAGAAAATCTGACTAGACAGCTTGATGTACATTTACAATGTGACATATTTGTATTAGTGAAACTGAGATTTTTATTTTTATTTTTTTTTTTTTTTTTTTTTTTTTTTGGTTTTTCGAGACAGGGTTTCTCTGTGTAGCTTTGCGCCTCTCCTGGGACTCACTTGGTAGCCCAGGCTGGCCTCGAACTCACAGAGATCCGCCTGGCTCTGCCTCCCGAGTGCTGGGATTAAAGGCGTGCGCCACTACCGCCCAGCTGAGATTTTTTTATAGAACATTTCGAATACTTCAGAAGGAGGAATAGGAGCACACACCTATAATCTCAGGACTCAGCCTGAGGCCCAAGGTTTGCAAGTTGAAGGACAGCCTGTGCTACATACAGGTTGCTGGCCAGCCTAGGCTCCAAAGTGAAACTGCTTCTGCCCTCTGCCTTGAAAACAAAAGAGCAGAAAGAAAAGAGAAGAGACAGGAATGGAGAAGTACAGAGGTGGGGGGAGAGGAGGGGGAGGGGAGAGAGCAGCAGTGAGACACACAGGAAAGACATCGGACCACAGGGCTTCCCTCAAGGGAAGGACCATCATGGCCACCCTTTCCAAAGGTCACCGTGTTCTTCCTTCTGTTTGTTGTCTACTTCTAGTTAAGTTTTTACTTCTGTTGTGTAGTAGTGCTAGTACCTAACCCAGGGCTCCAGGCCTGCCCCAGGTATGCCAGAGTTACATCCCCAACTCCCAGGATTTGATAACTATGTAATCAACTTTCTGGGTGATTCTCTTCACCCCCAAACCCTAACCTGGCCTTACTCTAAACCCAAGTGGATCTGGGACACCTGCCTTACACTTCTGTGACACCTGGAGATTCCTGGGTCAACAACTAATAAGGAGGAATCCCATATCTGTGCTAGAATTTTTGTTTAAGAACCTATGACTCTGGGAGCATCATTATCCACTCATACAGATAGTCACCTTTCAAACTCATTTTAAAAATTATTTTTGTTTAATTGGCTTGCAAAATTGTACATTTCCACATGGCTTTTTCACACTGATCATGTTTCAGATGAACTTCCCTGCATCCCTTCACTTTCTTCCTCCTCCCTTACTCCCAAGTAAATCTTTATATGCCAGTATTCACTCTCTATTTTCATATAACACACATTTACTGTCCTCCCCAGCAATGGCCCCTTTCATACTTCCTGGCCTCTACAGGCATGTGACTTAAACACACAAACCTAAAAAATTTTGAGGTAGTACCAACATTTGAGAGAGAACATTTGTCTTCTCAGGCCTGGATTATGTCATTTGGCATAATATTTTCCAGTTCCATCCATTTTCCAATTACATTTTCTTTACACTCAAATTTATATAAAATTCTATTGCATACATGTACTGAATTGACAAAAGGCATCCTGTCCTGACTCCATTTGGATCTCCTCAGACACTTCTAGGCCCCTGCTAAGATGGCAGGGGTGATGAACTTAATGATCCACAACATCCACAACAGTGATGTCTGTCTTGGCAACTCATTTGAGATTTTCATGACCATGATCCAGATGAATTAACCAAAATAATTATTGATATGTGAACTTAAGTAACCGAAGAAGGTATAAGTCAAAATTAATTACCAGGTTGTGTCTGAAATAACAATGCTCTGTAAAAACAGATGATGCAAGGTAACTTTGCCTCTCATCCAACATCAATGAAATTGTAGGTTTTGCCTTTAAAATGCTGTACCTCTGATCTTCTGCACCAGGAGACTTTGAAGTATGAACCTGCTCTTAGTCAATGGCCAAAACTAAAGGACTTTATAAACTTAATTGTCTACATTAGTGTGGTGGTCTGTATCTTCCTCATATGAATTATTATAGTGCCCCATTTCCATTAAGTTCATCACCCCTGCCATCTTAGCACTGGACAGCTAGGCTATTTCCATTTCCTCTGTTATGACTAGCGCAGCAATGATCACAGATGGGCAAGTATCTCTGTTATAGGATTATGTGATGGGAGAATATCCTCACCAGCTACACCCTTGACAGGAGAATAACAGCCAGAATACAGAACAACCTGAAAACATCAAAAAAGCAAATGACACAATAAAAATAGGCTATGGAAGTAAACAGTTCCCACAGAAAAAATGCACATAGACACACACACACACACACACACAGAGACACACACACAAAGAAAGAAAGAAAGAAAGAAAGAAAGAAAGAAAGAAAGAAAGAAAGAAAGAAGGAAGGAAAGAAAGAAGGAAGGAAAAAACATGGATAATAAATATTTTCAAACCTGCTCAAATTCTTACCCAGTGGGTACTTGTAAATTAAATGACTTGAGATCTATTTCACCCCAATAAAAACAGATATCATTGGGAAAACACATGGCAACAAATGATGATGTGGGGGAGGGGAAGCCCTTCTTCTCTGTTGGTAGCAGTGTAAACAAATACCGATGCTGTCAAATCAGTGGAGAAATTTCTCAGGGACTAAAAATAGAACTACCTTATAAGGGAGTGTGTCCAGGTCCCCAGTTCCATTCCATTGGTTTACACATCTATATCTGTGCCAGAACTGTACTGTTTTTAATACCATGGCTCTAATATATTTCTTGAAATAAAGCATGATGATGTCTCCAGAATTAGATTTTCTTATTCATGGGGGCTTTCGAGTTCCTGGGTCCTTATGCTTCAATATACTAATTTTACTATATTTTTTTTTATTTGTGTGAAAAATCATGGAATTTTAATGGAGATTACATTGATACGTTTTTTTGGTTTGGATTTTTTGTATTTGTAGAACAGCCATTTTCTACTATGCTAGCACTTTACTGGAGGTGTTTTTTGACCCTAAGAATTTTCTGGTGGAGTCTTTAGAGTCTGTTATGTGTGGGCTCCTGTTATCTGCGCATAAGGACACTTTGACTTCTCCCTTCCTGTTTGTCTCTGTCTTTCTCTTGTCTTGCTGCTTTAGCTAAGATCTCAGGCACTGTACTGACCAGGAGTGGAGAGTGCAGACTGCCCGGCTTATTCCTGATCTTAATGAAATGCCTTGAGTTTTTCTCAATGTGTCATGATGTTGGCTGCAGGTCATTAAGTCTGTATCATTCTGAGATGTGTTTCCTCCATTCATATTCTCTTCAGGGTTGTTTTCATGAAAGGGTGTTGGATTTTGTCAAGGTCCTTTCCTACATCTATTGAAATAATCAAGTGATTTTGACTTTGAGTTTATTTATGTGGTGTATTACATTTATTGATTTGTGTATATTAAACATCTCTGTATCTCCATAATGGAGCCAGTTTAATAGTGATGAACAATTTTTTTCACGTGTTTTTATAATCAATTTGCAGGTATTTTATGGAGAATGTCTGTAACTATGTTCCCCAATTTTTTTGATATTGCTGTGTCTTAGTCTGGTTTTGGGATCAGGATAACACTAGCTTCATAAAATGACTTGGGAAGAATTCCTTCCTTTTCTACTTTTGGGAATCTCTTGATATCACTTACTGTTCTGCTTCGAAGGCCTGGTAGAATGATACACTGAATCTATCTGAGCCTGGACTTTTGGGATTGATATATTACCACTTCTATCCCATTTATATTTTTTATCTCATCTGTATTTAACTTTGTTTGATCATAAATGTCTAGAAATTCATTAATATCTTTTGGGTTTTCCCACTTGGTAGAATATAAGTTTATAAGGAATGCCCTAACTGTTGTAGGGTATTCACCAGAGAAGACTGCTCAGACATGGGTTTAAGACATAGAAAATCTTTATTAGTCAGAGGGTAACTATACTGGGTGTTCAGTATCCCAATGTAGCACTAAGACTTTCTCAGGGTGAGTTTTTAAGCATAGACACACACACACACACACACACACACACACACACACACACACACACACACAAACCATGTTCTGGGTTGGCATCCTTCAGATAACAGAATTATAGAAGCTAAGAACAAGGTTAGTACATTTTGGGACTTTCTCAGAACTACGTGGACTTTGACATAGTAAGCCTTTGTCTAATCTTGGCAGGTGGTGCTGCCTACATGCTGAGGTCTACAGCCTGAATGTTACTCCTATCATGGAGTCAGCTGTGCTAAGGCCTGGAGACCTGTTACATTCTCCACTGGTGTTAGTGAATGAGTCTAATCATGGACTCATCCTGTTTTAGTTTAAAATGTAAAGCAGTGCTGTTAATCCAATCAGAATGAGAACTAAAGGCCCAGACAGTGCTGATAATGGAGTAGTTAGCCAGGGGAACTTAGAGAACAGAGACTGGTATTAATTTTTTTCTGACAATGGCAAGATTTATGTAAAATTAGTGATTGATAGAAACAGCAGGTTTCTCCAAATGTCATACATAGTTTCCTTCACTTCATGAGAAGTCTAGTCCTCCCCAATTTTGTGAAGGAATCTACCTATTGTTCTAATATCTCTAGGTACTGATCAACCTATCTGCTTAGTTTGGAAAGCATCAGAAGAGGCACATTTAGTCAAAACATTGGCAATTCTCGCCAAGTAGTTTCAGGGGCTTTTGGTCATGCAGTTTTATCAAAATAGAAACCTAACTAACAGGCCTTGATATTCACGAAGTATATAAGAAATACAGTAAATTATAATGATGTCAGTGTCATAAGGGAAAGAACTTATTTTTTAAAGTTCAGAGATTAAGGGTATAGCAATGTCTTCTAGACTGATGTTGAAACAATGCTGCAGAGCATCCACTGTGTGCTAAATGATACTCAAGATCAAGTCACAGGGGTCTAAATTCAGTGATCTCTGAGGCCCCTTTATTTCTAACAGTTTAAATTTTAATGAGGGAGGTTGATACAAAGTAGATCCTAAATTAGATTCCCTAAACAAGACAGGATATTAGCGTGAAAGTGGTGCAATTTGATATAGTGTTCAATTTAATGAACAGCAATGTCCCAATGTTAATGTCAGTTTTAACCAAAGTGCCTTGGCAAAGGAAATTTTCACGTTAACAAAATATGGGCAAAGAACACACAAGAACTTTCTACACTGTCTTCCTAAATTTCTGTATACATAGAAGTATTTGAAAATTAATAAGCCAAATGTAGTGGGATACTCATGTAACTGCAGCAGGTCTAGAGTCAGAATCAGAGAAACATGGATTTTAAGCAAGTTTGTCCTAAGTGCATAAGAATTTGTCTCAATAAATTAAGAAAACATAAATTGGCTAAAAAGTGGATGGGAAACTTGAGTCCATGCCTATAAATACTAGAAGACAAACCTGAGCTGTTACAGTGCTCTGATGTTAAACAGAGATGGTACATTGTGTCATTTCAGAAGCAACACATGGAGACAGGAAGTCCTGATTAGAGAGAGGCAAGATTGTCTTACATGTGTTAATCACAATCCATTTCCTAACCTAGAGTGCTGTTGTAATGAATCTACAAATGCACTTAAAGATGTTTATTTAAACGAATTTTCCACGCAATATATATATTTTTTTTAATTTTTATTTTGCAATACAATTAAGTTCTACATACAGGCACAGATTCCCTTGTTCTCCCCCCTCCCGCCCCCCCCTCATTTTCCCCCCAGCCCGCCCCCCATTCCAATCTCCTCCAGGGCAAAGCCTTCCCCACAGACTGAGATCAACCTGGTGGACTCAGTCCAGGTAGGTCCAGTCCCCTCCTCCCAGGCCGAGCCAAGCAACCCTGCATAGGCCCCAGGTTTCAAACAGCCGACTCATGCAATGAGCACAGGACCCAGTGCCACTGCCTGGATGCCTCCCAAACAGATCAGGCCAATCAACTGTCTCACCCACTCAGAGAGCCTGATCCAGTTGGTGACCCCTCAGCCATTGGTTCATATTTCATGTGTTTCCGTTTGTTTGGCTATTTGTCTCTGTGCTTTATCCGACCTTGGTCTCAACAATTCTCTCTCATATAAACCCTCCTCATTCTCGCTAATTGGACTCCCAGAGATCCACCTGGGGCCTAGTCATGGATCTCTGCATCCAGATCCCTCAGTAGTTGGATGAGGTTTCTAGCACGACAATTAGGGTGTTTGGCCATCCCATCACCAGAGTAGGTCAATTCGGACTGTCTCTCGACCATTGCCAGCAGTCTGTTGTGGGGGTATCTTTGTGGATTTCTGTGGGCCTCTCTAGCACTTTGTTTCTTCCTATTCTCATGTGGTCTTCATTTACCATGGTCTCCTATTCCTTGTTCTCCCTCTCTGTTGTTGATCCAGCTGGGATCTCCCACTCACCCAAGCTCTCTTTCCCTCGACCCTCGCCCTTCACTACCCCTACTCATGTCCAGGCTGTTCATGTAGATCTCATTCCATTTCTCTGTCATTGGGCGATCCCTGTGTCTTTCTTGGGGTCCTGTTTTCCAGGTAGCCTGCCTGGTGATGTGAGTAGCAGTCCAGTCATCCTTGTTCCACATCTAGTATCCTGTTATGAGTGAGTACATACCATGTTTGTCTTTCTGAGTCTGGGATACCTCACTCAGGATGATTTTTTCTAGGTCCATCCATTTGTCTGCAAACCTCATGATGTCATTGTTTTTCTCTGCTGAGTAGTATTCCATTGTGTATATGTACCACATTTTGTTTATCCATTCTTCAGTTGAAGGGCATCTAGGTTGTTTCCATGTTCTGGCTATTACAAACAATGCTGATATGAACATAGCTGAACAAGTGCTCTTGTGGTGTGGTTGAGCATTCCTTGGGTATATGCCCAAGAGTGGTATAGCTGGATCTTGGGGGAGATGGATTCCCAATTTTCTAAGAAAGCGCCATATTGATTTCCAAAGTGGTTGTACAAGCTTGTATTCCCACCAGCAGTGGAGGAGAGTTCCCCTAGCTCCACATCCTCTCCAGCATAAGTTGTCTTCAGTGTTTTTGATCTTAGCCATTCTGACAGGCGTAAGGTGGTATCTCAGAGTTGTTTTGATTTGCATTCCCCTGATGATTAGGGATGTTGAGCAATTCCTTAAATGTCTACTCACATTTGAGTTTCCTCTGTTGAGAATTCTCTGTTTAGTTCTATAGCCCATTTCTTAATTGGATTGTTGGGCATTTTGATATCTAATTTCTTGAGTTCCTTATATATTCTGGATATCAGTCCTCTGTCAGATGTGGGATTGGTGAATACCTTTTCCCATTCTGTAGGCTGTCGCTTTGCTTTGTTGACCGTATCCTTTGCCCTACAAAAGCTTCTCAGTTTCAAGAGGTCCCATTGATTGATTGTTTCTCTCAGTGTCTGTGCTACTGGTGTTCTATTTAGAAAGTGGTCTCCTATGCCAATGCGTTCAAGACTACTTCCTACTTTCTCTTCTAGCAGGTTCAGAGTAGCTGGGTTTATGTTGAGGTCCTTGATCCACTTGGACTTAAGTTTTGTGCACGGTGATAGATATGGATCTATTTGCAGCCTTCTACATGTTGATATCCAGTTTTGCCAGCACCATTTGTTGAAGATGCTTTCTTTTTTCCATTGTGCACTTTTGGCTTCTTTGTCAAAAATTATTTGTTCATAGGTGTGCGGATTAATGTCAGGGTCTTCAATTCGATTCCATTGGTCCACATGTCGGTTTTTATGCCAGTACCAAGCTGTTTTTATTACTGTAGCTCTATAGTACAGCTTGAAGTCAGGGATCGTGATGCCTCCAGAGGTTGTTTTATTGTACAGGATTCTTTTGGCTATCCTGGGTTTTTTGTTTTTCCATATGAAGTTGAGTATTATTCTTTCCAGGTCTGTGAAGAATTGTGTTGGTATTTTGATGGGGATTGCATTGAATCTGTAGATTGCTTTTGGTAAGATTGCCATTTTTACTATGTTAGTTCTGCCTATCCATGAGCATGGGAGATCTTTCCATTTTCTGACATCTTCTTCAATTTCTTTTTTCAGGGACTTAAAGTTCTTGTCATATAGGTCCTTCACTTGCTTGGTTAGTGTTACCCCAAGGTATTTTATGTCATTTGTGGCTATAGTAAAGGGTGATGTATCTCTGATTTCCTTCTCCGCTTTTTTGTCCATTGTATATAGGAGGGCTACTGATTTTTTTGAGTTGATCTTGTATCCTGCTATGTTGCTGAAGGTGTTTATAAGTTGTATCAGTTCCTTGGTGGAATCTTTGGGATTGCTCAAGTATACTATCATGTCATCTGCAAATAGGGAAAGCTTGACTTCTTCCTTTCCAATTTGTATCCCCTTAATCTCCTTATGTTGTCTTATTGCTCTGGCTAGAACTTCAAGTACTATATTGAATAAGTATGGGGAGAGCAGACAGCCTTGCCTCGTTCCTGATTGTAGTGGAATTGCTTTGAGCTTCTCTCCATTTAATTTGATGTTGGCTGTTGGCTTGCTGTAAATTGCCTTTATTATGTTTAGGTATGTTCCCTGTATTCCTGATCACTCCAAGACCTTTATCATGAAGGGGTGTTGGATTTTGTCAAATGCCTTTTCAGCATCTAGTGAGATGATCATGTGGTTTTTTTCTTTGAGTTTGTTTATATGGTATATCACATTGACAGACTTTCGTATGTTGAACCATCCTTGCATCCCTGGAATGAATCCTACTTGATCATGGTGGATAATTGTTTTGATGTGTTCTTGGAGTCTGTTTGCCAGTATTTTATTGAGTATTTTTGCATCAATGTTCATGAGGGAGATCGGTCTGTAGTTCTCTTTCTTTGTTGTATCCTTGTTTGGTTTTGGAATCAGGGTAATTGTAGCCTCATAGAAGGAGTTTGGTAATGTTCCTTCTGTTTCTATTGTATGGAACAATTTAGAGAGTATTGGTATTAACTCTTCTTTGAAGATCTGGTAGAATGCTGCACTGAAACCAACTGGTCCTGGGGTTTTTTTGGTTGGGAGACTTTTAATGACTCTTTCTATTTCGTTAGGGGTTATTGGACTATTTAAATAGTTTATCTGGTCTTGATTTAATTTAGGTATGTGGTAACTATCCAGAAAATTATCCATTTCTTTTAGGTTTTCCAGTTTTGTGGAATAGAGGTTTTTGAAGTATGACCTGATGATTCTCTGGATTTCCTCAATGTCTGTTGTTATGTCCCCCTTTTCATTTCTGATTTTGTTGATTTGGATGCTCTCTCTCTGTCTTTTGGTTAGTTTGGATAAGGGCTTGTCTGTCTTGTTGATTTTCTCAAAGAACCAACTCTTTGTTTCATTAATTTTTTGTATTGTTCTCTTTGTTTCTATTTTATTGATTTCAGCTCTCACTTTGATAATTTCCTGGCATCTATTTTTCCTGGGAGACTTTGCTTCTTCCTGTTCTAGAACTTTCAGGTGTGCTGTTAAGTCACTAGTGTGAAATTTCTCCAGCTTATTTATGTGGGTGTTTAGTGCTATGAATTTCCCTCTTAGTACTGCTTTCATAGTGTCCCATAGGTTTGGATATGTGGTGTCTTCATTTTCGTTGATCTCTAGGAAGTCTTTAATTTCTTTCTTTATTTCTTCCTTAACCCATTGGTGATTCAGTTGGGTATTGTTCAGTTTCCATGAGATTGTAGGTTTTCTGTAGTTTTTGTTGTTGTTGAAATCCAACTTTAGACCATGGTGGTCTGATAGAACACAGGAGGTTATTCCAATTGTTTTGTATCTGTTTAGATTTGTTTTGTGACCAAGTATGTGGTCGATTTTAGAGAAGGTTCCATGGGGTGCTGAGAAGAAGGTATATTCTTTTTTGTTAGGATGGAATGTTCTGTAGATGTCGATTAAGTCCATTTGAGTCATGACATCAGTTAAGTCCTTTATTTCTCTGTTAAGTTTCGATTTGGGGGATCTGTCCAGTGGTGAAAGTGGGGTGTTGAGGTCTCCCACTATTAATGTGTGGGGTTTTATATGTGATTTAAGCTTTAATAATGTTTCTTTTACATATGTGGGTACCCTTGTGTTTGGGGCATAAATGTTCAGAATTGAGACTTCATCTTGGTGGATCTTTCCTGTGATGAGTATGTAATGCCCTTCTTGATCTCTTTTGATTGATTTTAGTTTGAAGTCTATTTTGCTGGATATCAGGATGGCTACACCCGCTTGTTTCTTAAGACCGTTTGATTGGAAAGTCTTTTCCCAGCCTTTTATTTTTGGGTAGTGTCTATCTTTGAATTTGAGATGTGTTTCTTGTATGCAGCAGAAAGATGGGTCCTGCTTTCGTATCCATTCTGTAAGCCTATGTCTTTTTATAGGTGAATTAAGTCCATTGATATTGAGGGATATTAATGTCCAGTGATTGTTCATTCCTGTTATTTTTTGGTGGTGATGTGTGTGTACTTTTCTTCATTGGGGTTTACTGCTGTGGCTTTATCTATTGCCTGCGTTTTCGAGGGTGTATCTGACTTCCTTAGGTTGGAATTTTCCTTCTAGTGCCTTCTGTAGGGCTGGGTTTGTGGATAAATATTGTTTAAATCTGGCTTTGTCATGGAATGTCTTGTTCACTCCATCTATGATGATTGAAAGTTTTGCTGGGTATATTAGTCTAGGCTGACATCCATGGTCTCTTAGTGTCTGCATTACATCTGTCCAGGACCTTCTGGCTTTCAAAGTCTCCATTGAGAAATCGGGTGTTATTCTGATAGGTTTGCCTTTATATGTCACTTGGCCTTTTTCCTTTGCTGCTCTTAATATTCTTTCTTTATTCTGTACGTTTAATTGTTTAATTATTATGTGGCGAGGGGACTTTTTTTGGGGGTCTAGTCTGTTTGGTGTTCTATAGGCTTCCTGTATCTTCATAGGCATTTCCTTCTTTAAGTTGGGAAAGTTTTCTTCTATGATCTTGTTGAATATATTTTCTGTGCCCTTGAGTTGGTATTCTTCTCCTTCTTCTACCCCTATTATTCGTAGGTTTGGTCTTTTCATGGTGTCCCAAATTTCTTGGACATTTTGGTTCATGACTTTGTTGACTTTAGTGTTTTCTTTGACTGATGAATCTATTTCTTCTATTGTATCTTCAACGCTAGAGATTCTCTCTTCCATCTCTTGCATTCTGTTGATTATACTTGCATCTGAAGTTCCCAATCGTTTTCTCAGATTTTCTATTTCCAGCATTCCCTCTGTTTGTGTCTTCTTCATTTTTTCTATTTCCCTTTTCAGGTCTTGGACTGTTTCCTTCATTTGTTTCATTGATTTTTCTTGATTTTCTTTCAGTATTTTATTGTTCTCTTCCAGGACTTTTTTGATTTCTTCTAATTTGTTTGCCCTTTCCTCTAGTTGTTTACAGCGTTCTTCACATTTTTTTGTCTTTTCCTCTACACGAGCCTCTAGCTTCTTCATGATGACATTCATAAGGCTATTTTCTTCTGCTTCTTCCAATTTCTGATGTTCAGGTCTAGGTGTTGGAGGAGGGCTAGGGCCTGGTGATGGTGTATTGCTATTCATTTTGTTGTATGTGTTTCTGCCTTGACGTCGTCTGCCCATCTCCTTGTGGTTCGTTCTTGGCCTTATCCGCACACTTGGTTCAGACAGAGCTGACAGATTCAGGAAGTCTCTCTCTCTTGTCCAGATGGGAGCTCTCTGTGCTTCAGAAGGGAAGTCCAGGGCAAGATGGGAGCTGGGGGCCGGCCTCTAAGTCTCAGGAAGAGGCTTGGGGCTCAGGCGGATGGGCGTGGGGGCAGGGCGTGGAGACTGCAGGGTCTGCCAGGGGTCTTAGAGAAGGGGATCCTTCCCGGTGGGGCTGTGCTTCAGAAGGGAAGTCCGGGGCAAGATGGGAGCTGGGAGCTGGGGACCGGCCTCTAAGTCCCACGCAATATATTTTGATCATATTCTTTCCCTTTTCCCAACCCCTCCCAGATCCTTCCCAATTACCCACCCACCTAACTCTATGATAGCCTACTTTCTCTCCCTCAGCCAAAAAAAAAAAAAAAAAAAAAAAAAAAGAAAAGAAAAACAACAACAATTGTTGTGGATATTGCTCTATATAAATAAAATGCTGATTGGCCAGTAGCCAGGCAGGAAGTATAGGTGGGACAAGCAGAGAAGAAAATTCTGGCAACAGGAAGGCTGAAGAGAGACACTGCCAACTGCGCCATGACAAGCAAGATGTAAGGTACCGGTAAGCCACAAGCCATGTGGCAACTTATAGATTAATAGAAATGGGTTAATTTAAGATAGAAGAATTAGATAACAAGAAGCCTGCTGCGGCCAGTTTGTAAATAATATAAGTCTCTGTGTGTTTACTTGGTTGGGTCTGAGCAGTTCTGGGACTGACAGGTGAGAGAGATTTGTCCTGACTGTGGACCAGGCAGAACCAGAAAAACTCTAGCTACAAACAACAAAAGAAATTCAAAACAGACAAACTAAAAAAAGAAAAAAGAAAAATACTAGGATAATAAATAACAAACAAAACTGCACAAAACCCACATGAAGTCTATTTCATGCTGGTCACTTAACCCAGGGCACAGGTCCTGCCCTGGAGTGGGGCTAATATTTCCAGTGACACCTTACTGGAGAAAACTGATTTTCTTTTTCTAGCAGATACCAATTGCACACAGCCTCTGTGTTAGGGGTGGGATTTTGTGTCCACTTCCTCTTTTCAGTGCTGGGATTCTGTCTGGCTTGAGCTGCAGGTCTTGTGTATGCTGCCACAATCTCTGTGAGTTCCTGTGTGTGTTAGTCCTATAGTTTCTGAAAGATCCTGTCTCCTTGGAGGCATCCATCACCTCCAGCTCTTATAACCTTTTTACCTCCCCTTCTGCATAGACCTCTGAGTGTCAATGGGAGGGGTTTGATGAAGACATCCCATGTAGGGATATGTGCTACAAAGCTTCTTAGTCTCTCTACATTGTCCAGTTGTGGACCTCTTTGTAAATTACCAAACTACCAAGAAGAAGCTTCTCTAATGAGGGTTGAGCAATGTTCTGGTCTATAGGTAAAGCAATATGTCATCAGAAATCACTGTATGCTGTGTTCCTTTGGACAAATAGTAGCGGTAGGTTTTCCCCCAGGCTCAGGACCTGTCTAGTCTCAGGTTCTTGACCACTTCACAGTGTCAGGTATAGGCTTCATTTCAGGTTGTGGAACGTAAGCCCAAATTTAAAAATTAATTGGTTGTTCCCATAACATTTGTGCCAATATTGTGCCAGAATGTCTTGCAGGCATGTTACTGCTGGAGGTTACAGAGCTCATAACTAGGGACACTGTTGATTGCTATTCTCCTGTAGGAGCATCAAAGAACCTCACAGTGCCATGAATGCTAGGAGTAGTGGTGAAGCCTCCAATGTGTACCTGCTTCATTTCTTGTGTTAATGACATAAATAAGTGGGGTCTTCAGCAATAGGTTCCTACTATCAGGTTATGGATAGCAACCAAAAGCCTTGGCAATAGTCTGTGATGTTTGGGAGATCTCCTTTGGACAATGACTGAACATGATGTAATCCATTCCTGGCACTCGAGGTTTACTTGGTGACATGTCTTTCCAGAGCTCTGTCTTGTCTCTTATATGATGACTTCATTATTATTCCTTTCATATATACATATTTATAGAGTGCTTCTACAATAGTAAGTTTCCATATATGTTTTCAAATGGCCTTTGTGTAATTGCCCTGCCTTTTATTCCCTCATCTACCTTGCCCTCACATACCCTCCCATTGAATCCTAGTCTAGTTTTCCATTCATCTCTTTATAATATTGTACTCTTATTTCTCCTTCCTTGGATCCTCTTGTCCTCCCTGGTCCCTTACTAGCTGCCTAAACTCTATGTATTCAGATTGAAGCACACATGTCTAAAACTTATAAGCCAACATCCACATGTAAGATAAAACAAGCAGTATTTGTCTGTGGGTTCTTGGTTAGCTCACTCAGAATAAGTGATTCCAAATGCATTCAACAGCTGAATAATGTAATAATGTTCCGTGGTATAAATGTACCACATTTTCAGTATCCATTTATCAGTTGATAGACATCAAAGCTATTCCCAATTTTGGCTCTAATGAACAGAGCAGCAGTGTATATAGATAAGGAAGTACCTCTTTAGTAATATGTAGAGTCCTTTGGATCTATACTCAAGCACATTCTAGCTGGATCTTGTGGTAGATCAGTTTTCAGGTTTTTGACAGGCTTGATGGATTCTGGTGGAGGCATATTGTCTTGGTTGGTCATGTTTGTATTTTCTGCACTTGGATCTAGGAGTCTGGAGTTACAATATTTGAAGTGCTTCTTGATGTAAATGTCTAGTCTTCCCTTTGTTGGGTGGGTGTTCTGTCCTTTTGGTTGCTGTGGCCCACTCTTCTCCTGGCCACGTGTGGCAGCTGTGTGGTCCCTGAGTTCCAGTCTATTGGAAGAACTGTGAGGATCTTGGTAGAGAGCTGTTCCAAAGATCAGCAAATACTCACAGAAGAACAGAGCTAGGTTTGAAGGAAATACTCTAGAGTGGTAGGAAGGAGCTAGGAGTTCACTGGGTCATTACCAAAACCCAAGTCCCTCACAGATGGACACTTATAGTGTATGTGTGGTAGGTCATGTGACAGGCTGCAGCAGGACTGAGGGTAAGTCTAGAGAGACCAGAATGGAGGACAGGAAGGAGGATGAAGTTTCCATACCTGAGTAATAGCCTAGTGTGACAATTGTGGGTCCCTGCTAGAGAGAGTCTGTCAATGAGCAGAGTCCCAAAGGAATGCAGATGGGCTAGAAGGAACCACTTAATCAGCAACAGGAAGAACTAAGGGCACACTGAGTCTGTACCAAGAGCCAAATTGGATTTTTTGATACATGTGCATAAGTTTGTAAGATATTTTAAAACATCCATATTATTGATGAGTACTATCCTGTTATGGGAAAAGACTGAATGAAGAACTTATGAATATAAATTATAGAAACACAAGGGAAATAAAGACCTGTGAAGGTGCAGATACAGCAGCATAATCTGTAATCTCTAGGAATGCAAAAGATCTTGGGAATTAGCAGATCTAGGAGTAGGCAAGTATTTCAAGAACTAGTTTCTACAGATACTGATGTTCAAGGCAGGGCCCCAGCATCTGGGTCTCAGCAATGTTCCTTAGGTGAGCCTCTTTTCAAATTCTTTACCACTGAGTTAACCTGGAGCTTAAGTGACTTTCTGATCAAAGTCCTCCTGAAACGTCACAAGGGATATTTCATATAACAAGAACCCTATCTTCATACCGCAACTATAGTCAAAGCTCCCAGTCAATACTCCTGAGCCATTACATCACCACAGGGAAGTATCCACCTGTCCCGGCTGGTTTTATGACAAGTTGACACAAACCAGAGTCATCAGAGAAGAAGGAGCCTTAACTGAGGAAATGCCTTCATAAGATCCTGTCGTAAGGCATGTTATGCCTTCTATAAGCAAGAGGTTGAGCAAGCTATGATGAGCAAGTAAATAAGCAGTACTCCTCCATGGCCTCTGCAATTAGCTCCTGCCCCCAGGCTCCTGCCCTGACATCCTCTGGTGATGAGAAGTGATGTAGAAGTATAATCCAAACAAACCCTTTCCTCTCCAGCTTGCTGTTTGGTCATTGTGCTTCATTAAAGCAATAGAAACTCTAAGACAGCATCCATAAATCTTATTTAATGAGCTCATCAAAGACATTTTAGTGGTCATTCATTATGTGTGGGGTTTTTTTGTTTCTTTCTTTGTTTTTTGTTTTGTTTTGTTTTGAGGTTGTGTTGTTTTTAGCCCAGGTTAGCGTCAAACATATGATCTACCTGAGGATGACCTTGAACTCCTGATCTTCCCACCTCCTAAGTGATGACAGTATAAGCACGCACCACCACACCAAGTTCATTGATTTGTTTTAATCATAGAATTAACATATTTTTAAACATATTTTAGAACTATGCTTTTAAAACAGAATAAATATATTTTTATGGACCAGATAGTGGCCAAAGATGGATTCATTGGCTATTACATTTGGTGGATGATTGCTTATATTCTCACTGTAAAGATGAAGATGTAAAAATGTAAAGAATGTAAGATTTTCTGGGACAAATTCTTTTCCAAGTAAAAGAAATTTGATTGATTTCCTCTCATAATTATTATCAATGAGATGAAGTAACATGCAATATTTAATAACATTACCTCAGAGCTTAGACTCTCTCACTTATAATTTAGTTTGTTACTATCTTGTAAATTTAAAAAAATATAACCATTGCTGATTTACAGAATATCAAAAACCAAGTAGAAAAAAGTCTTCATTAGAAACTGTACACAAGAAGTTCCTTTTTTATATTTGTGATTTTTATTTTAAAAACTTGACAATTCCATATATGTATATAATGTATTTCAGCCATTCTCCCTCCCTCCCACCTTTCTGTTTAATCTTCCAACCCCTTCAAATGCCCCTCTTTACAAGTCCCTTTCTTGCATTCATATCTTTGGATTTGTCTCATGACCCACAGAGTTTAACCAGAGCTGTCTGTGTGACCCTGGGTTTTAGAATATCCAGTGAAGCCTAGCTGGCTCTCCTGTGAGTATACATGTGAGATCAATGACTGCCTCTCTCCCATGATTTCCCAGTAGCAGTAGTCAGGCAGAATGGAGTATGGTCCTGTTGAGTCCCTCTCTGACCCTTGCTGTGCTGATGAGGGACCCATTCTTGTGCAGGCAGCTGTAGATGTTGTGAGATGGATCAGGGTGGCAATGGCTGTGTGTGTCCTGCCCACAATACAGCATTTCCCACCCTTCTTCTCATCTTCTGGCTCCTGTACTCCTTCCACCCCTCTTCCACACTGTCCTAAGCTTTAGAGGAGATGGTATACGTGTCCTGTTCAGGATTAAACACTCAAGTGTCACTCACTCTGGTACCTGGAGCAGCCATGAGTCTCTGCATTCACCACAGTTCATTACGGTGGGAATGTTTTTGGGTAAAGATGGCTGTAGCATTTATCCATGAGTAGAAGTTTAAATATTTAGAAGACAGTTAGTAATCACATCTCTTTAAACAACTGTTGAAAATTTCTAGCATAGAACCGAAAACTCCAGTTAATGGTTTTTTGGCTGGATTTACAGGGAAATAAAGTTTTGATGTTGTAGAATCCAACCTTCAGCAGGCCAGGGATTAAAGGTGAGCCATGGAATCTGAGGACTAATCACTCCATTGATTCTTCTATCTGAGAGTGTAAACCTTAACTCTCTGGAGCCAGCGAAATGGGAAACACACACACACACACACACACACACACACACACACACACACACACACCTCCAACATGTCAGGTTCTCATCTAGGGTGTTGATGGATGGCAAGTCTTCAGCAGGTCAGAGAAACTGAAGAGGACATGCAGAGCAGGTGAACTAACGGACAGACAAACTGACACACTAGGACCTATCTGAGGGTCAAAGCTTAGATGTTCATTTTATTATTGTTTCCATTGCTTGTTCTACTCTATCCTTTTTCTGTTCTGTTCTTCTACCCTGATGTTTCCCTTCTTTCTCCTTCCTGATGACTTCCTTCTCACTCCTTCCTGATGACTTCCTTCTCACTGCTTCCTGATGACTTACTTCTCACTGCTTCCTGATGACTTCCTTCTAACTTCTTTATTTCTTCCCTGTAGCTTAAGTTTTCCTGCCTGGCCCACCTCAGGACAAATCTCTCTCACCTGCCAGTCCCACAGCCTCAGACCCAACCAAGTAAACACAGAGACTTATATTGGTTACAAACTGTATGGCCGTGGCAGGCTTCTTGCTAACTGTTCTTACAGCTTATATTAATCCATTTCCATTAATCTATGCCTTGCCACATGGCTCGTGGCTTACCGGCATCTTCACAAGCTGTTCCTCATCGTGGCGGCTGGCAGTGTCTCTCTGACTCAGCCTTCCACTTCCCAGCTTTATTCTTCTCCTTGCCCCGCCTATACTTCCTGCCTAGCCAACGGCCAATCAGTGTTTTATTGATTAATTAGCAACACATTTGCCATACATCCCACAGCACTTCCCCCTTTTTTTTTTTTTCAAAAAGGAAGGTTTTAACCTTAACAAAGTAAAATTACATATAATTTGGGAATTTGGGCGTAGCTTCTCTTACTACTTCCTGCTGAAGGGGGGCGCTGTATCTTATGGGGATACAAAGAAAATTTTAGAATTATGGAATAGTCCATGAGGCTGTATCGTCTGAGCCAGATGCCTTCAAACCATTCTGGATGTTGGATCATCTGGGCCATGGTGTCATTGGAGATCTTTCAGGGGGTCTTGGCTGGTCAAACCTGATGTATCTTAATCTGGAACAAATCCATAGCCTTTGGCTTTCTGTGGGAACAAAAGCAGAGTCTCTTTTCCAAAGTAACATATCCTTACATTCAAATTTTGAAGTCAAGGTATCTTTAAAATATATATATTGGTTTAACTCAACAGCTTTTACAATCAAATGTTTTTCTGCAGTTAAAAATCCCAAAGACAACACAATCCAGATTCTCTGTGTAATATCCATTTTTACGTGGCTTATTTTTTATACTACCTTTACTGTCTCTTTAATGACTTTATTTTTTAAAACTATGTATTTGTTTCTATAACTCTATATATCACCTTTTTGTCTCTTTCAAGCCTACGTATCTTTTACACACATTGTAAACTATTACATCTGAATCTGTCTTATTGTGAATCTCTTGCCTTAAACTGCAGCAGCTGTGGCTGCTGGCTCCGCCCACCTCAGCTTCCCAACATGGCTAGTTTACCGCCAGCTCTGGGAGCTATCGTGGGTCTATGTTTTTATCCAAGCAGCATGTAGTCCAGAAACCTCTTTTTTTGTTTTATACTAGCAATGTCTAAATCCACCATGCAGCTTAATGTGCCACTTGCAGAGGCCTGATTCCCGCCATACTGCAGGTTGAGCATGCATGCCAGGAACCCACCAGTAGCTGAAACCAGCAGCTGCCGCTCATTTGAGAGAGACAATTAGGAAGCTGTTTTTAGCTCCGTTTTAGAATCTTTTTTCTCAGTTTTTAGGTGGAAACTCTTGCCACCACGTTGGACGCCATTTGTAGCTTAAGTTTTCCTGCCTGGCCCACCTCAGGACAAATCTCTCTCACCTGCCAGTCCCACAGCCTCAGACCCAACCAAGTAAACACAGAGACTTATATTGGTTACAAACTGTATGGCCGTGGCAGGCTTCTTGCTAACTGTTCTTACAGCTTAAATTAATCCATTTCCATTAATCTATGCCTTGCCACATGGCTCGTGGCTTACCGGCATCTTCACATACTGTTTCTCATCGTGGCGGCTGGCAGTGTCTCTCTGACTCAGCCTTCCACTTCCCAGCTTTATTCTTCTCCTTGCCCCGCCTATACTTCCTGCCTAGTCAACGGCCAATCAGTGTTTTATTGATTAATTAGCAACACATTTGCCATACATCCCACAGCACTTCCCTTACAGCTTATATACCCCAGAATCTTTCCAGCAATATAAAAATTACAATGTGATTATATTCTATTTTTAACTGAATGATTAAAATGAATACAAGTATAAAAAACATGTTTCCCATTTCCCTTAATGAATTAAACATTTTACTCATTACAGGTTAAAAACAAATTGTCCCCAAGCACCCACATACAGGTAAACATTTATGTTTTAGAATTCTCATAAATCAAGAGCTTTTCAGCCATAACTGCTTACACAGACAGTAGTTTTATAATTGCCAGAAAAACAAATTACTAGTTTCACTCTTCATATTTTAGAGTTCTGCCCAATTATCTCAACTATCCAATTCTTTGTTTTCTAGTTACATGAGGTGTTATTTAAAGTTTGTTTTAGCTATGTTGCACACCAAAATCCATGAACACATTTCCCAATATCAAAATAACTTGAGTTAACTCCTGGGACTCGATTGTTTTCCTTAATCATTAACCTAAGCCACAGTCAATAGGGCTCTCAAGAAAACTCATAAGTCCTAGCTGTATGACACCTCCTTGTTGCTAATTTCTATGCTCTGCAGCCCCTGCTTTATCAGGGGCAGTGGCAACACTATATTCTACTTTTACCTATATTAATATTCCCACTAAGCTAAACTCATAATAATGTCTTACTTCATTTGGTAAAAACTCTTAATCATCAAAATTCTATTTAAACTACCACTAATATTGTATAAAATCATTAGTTCAGTGAAACAGTACAGCTTAAGAGGAAATCATCTTCGTAATAATCCACAGGTAAAAATGCCCAGTAGAATGAGATATTTCCATGAGATAATCACACTACATTAAAGGCAGTGGGGATCCCCTTCCCCCATTCACACCAAGCCAGATAACAGCCAGTGGCAAACAGGTGAAGGCACAGCACTAGCAAGAGACATTCTGAAGCCAAAGCCCTCAGAACCTTTTCTATCCAAGATTCACCCATCAGTGCCTTACATTCTGGTGGGCCAAACTCCTGAATTCAAGTGCTCCCTGATGTTCCCCTGGCATGGCCACCAGCAAAGTTTTCATTTTTTTTAAATATCATATTAATTCAAAGAAAGTGGAAGAGTGAGTTAAAAATGCCTCTTTTTCTTAATAATAACCGAACATAGGTAATTGATAAGAAGATAATCATTATACAAGCTAAGGCCACATGATTCTTCCAGAAGCCCCATGATGAGAGATCGATGCCCTGGATTATCAAGTATTCTTCTCCAGTACATCTGTAATTCAACACACACAAAAATAATGTCAAAGTTTGTTCAGTACATTAACTGTTGCTTCTTTTTAAGAACTCATAGTTTCAACACATCCCTAAAAATTTCTTCTTTATATTTAATTGATGGTAGTAATGATGTACTTATACTTTTATTATATGTCAGTCTAACCTATTTGAATCAGGTCACTTTGTTAATTTCAAAATCAATTAAAAATGCGTAGCTATCACATCTATTTAAAAGCATAGAGGAAGTAGGCTCAGTAAACTTGGCCGAGTTTAGAGAGTCATACTAAGGTCCAACTTTGTAGTCTTCAAGGTGTCATCTACTTCTAAATCTATAATGCTGCCCTTTCTTCAAAGGGAAAGGCATGGATGAAGGACTTGTTTCTCCTGAAGTAGAAAACCTCAGCTTCCTACCGACACACAGACACTCCAAGAGATCAATCTTTGTGCAGTTCTGCTGACTCAGTAGACATTCATGCAATAAACACAGCATCAAATTCTAGACCAAGGACCAGAGAGACTAAGGGTTTCCGCCAGGAGTCAGACAATTCCTGTCAGTTCGTCTACTAAGGGAGCATGACAACCACAGATGCTATAGAACATCCCCAGTAGTCCATGGCTACAGAGAGAGCCTGGGAAGCAGTTGGAGCACAAAGGGATGCAAAGGCCTTTACACAGGTTAGAAAAGCAGCTGTGGCTAAAAGTTATTGATATATTACAATTACCACCTGTGTGTCTCTGTGTGTCTCCATCCCTGTGTGTCTCCATCCCTGTGTGTCTCCGTCTCTGTGTGTCTCCATCCCTGTGTGTCTCCAACCCTGTGTGTCTCCAACCCTGTGTGTATCCATCTCTGTGTGTCTCCATCCTTGTATGTCTCCATCTCTGTATGTCTCCATCCCTGTGTGTGTCCATCTCTGTGTGTCTCCATCTCTGTGTGTCTCCATCCCTGTGTGTCTCCGTCTCTGTGTGTCTCCATCCCTGTGTGTCTCCATCCCTGTGTGTCTCCGTCTCTGTGTGTCTCCATCCCTGTGTGTCTCCAACCCTGTGTGTCTCCAACCCTGTGTGTATCCATCTCTGTGTGTCTCCATCCTTGTATGTCTCCATCTCTGTATGTCTCCATCCCTGTGTGTGTCCATCTCTGTGTGTCTCCATCTCTGTGTGTCTCCAACCCTGTGTGTCTCCATCCCTGTGTCTCCATCATCTCTGTGTGTCTCCATCTCTGTGTGTCTCCATCTCTGTGTGTCTCCATCCTTGTATGTCTCCATCTCTGTATGTCTCCATCCCTGTGTGTCTCCATCTCTGTGTGTCTCCATCTCTGTGTATCTCTTAGGATTTAAAAGCTCCCAAATCCACAGAAAGGGCAGATTTATTCTTCCTCTTGTGAGGACAATCCTTTAGTAAGTATGAGGTCTGTGGACGGCCTGCCTCTGGTTTCACTTTACCCATCTCCATCCTTCTGACAAGAAACTGGTAAGGAATTTGTTTTAGGATGACAGACTATGCCAGGAAAGAGGAGATGTAGGAAATGAGATATCCCCCCATATTTGTTTTCTTATCAGTAATTCAAAAATAATTCAAGTTACTATTATTCATTATTATTTTGAACATCCATTAGAGATTTAACATATAAACATGTTCCTTTCTCACTTATATATCAAAAGCAAATCAATGACAGCAATCATAGAAAGGGGAGGTATTATAACTTGAAAATAATACACTTTAATTTTATTTAAAAAAATCTTTGTTTCTATTTAAATGGTATTGGAAAATGGTATTTTCTTGAGAATGTTGAAAAAAGTATATTTTTCAACATACTGAAATATGTGTTTCTTTCATTGCAGGACATATCCTCTGATAGGATATTTTACACACACACACACAGACACACACACAGACACACACACAGACACACACACACACACACACACACACACACACACACACACACATCTTTGATTTTTTGAAGTGTTTGAGGCAGAGGAAAGACCCTGAAATCTGGCAGGCAAAGATTACTCACTTTAGCCTTGCTGCCCTGACATTCTTGGCCTCTGCTCACAGGTACCATAATCTATACATGTAGAACCTGAGAGTCCTTGCTAAGCTATCAGAGCAGTCTAGGTCAAGCTCAAGTGTTCTGAAACAAGGAACTAAAATCCACAATCAAGGTACCAAAACCATTTTTAAAAGGCCCAAAGAACCCTTTCTGCACATTGTCTACACCATGTAGCAGTAGGATCAAAACACATCCATTTGTGCACTGGTTACAATGACTCACTCTAGGGAACTGGAGTGTTAATCACAAAAGGATGGTTCCCCCTCTAAGTCTAACAGCATTGTATGTCCCCATTATGACACTGAACTCAAGCTTACATCACATAGTTATGACATCTACTGACTTCAGCTGTGTTACGTTCTGGACAGAAGTTTTGTCCCAGGAATGCACTATGCTGCAAAGCCTGTAACACAAACAAAAACAGAGAAAGGCAAATAGTTTAATATTTCATAAGTTTCCAAAGAATAAACAGGGCTATAACTTCATGTTCAATCTTAACTGCAATTTTCAAAAAAAAAAAAATTGAAACAAACAAAACCCCACCAAGTTCAGTCTGCCCAGAAAAGCAGTGCCCCTCCCCCACACTCAAGAGACTTAGGATCAAAATGATGGTGTTTTGCAACTACTAAGAGGTAGACTCTCTAAGGAGATTATCTCAGGCGTATCCTTCTCTGCAGAGTCCATAACAATGTAAACACTGTAATTAATAAATTCCTATTGATTTAGAGTAACAATATATTCTTGCTTGTTTTCATCAAAACCAATTGTGATTATGGGAGTAAGATAGTCTGTTAAGACACACTTTATGAGAGAGAAAGCTTCACAAAGTCTATGGGTATCACATGGTTTCTCTTTCTTTTAATTTCCTGATATAAAGTATGTATCTTAGTCCTTTATCCTTTCATTATTTCCTTATTGGGTAGAATCACAACTGTATGCTTTTCATCATATCATCAATCTTTCCTCTTTTCTCTGGGATTTTTCTCACCCTTTATTTCCTTCAAATAACATTTCACTGGGGAAAACCCCAGATAACTCACTGACCTTTGGGTAGAATTACAGGAAAGTTCTCATCTTTTGCTCCTAGAAGGAAAATCCTGGGGAGTAGCTGGTTAGAAATTACAGGTGGGGGAAGGACTTGGTTGGGATTCATTTCAGTTACTACAGCTGGAGACCCCAAGTACAGTGACAGACAGGACAACTTACTGTAAATCCATAATGAGGAATGTTGAAGTACTGAATCCATGAGATGTTCTGCAAGAAGTTCGTGTAAAATAGTGATAGACCTGAGATAAACTACAAAGAACAGAAACACCAATTAGAACTAGTCTAGTAGTTAAGAATTCTAGACAAGATCCTCCATCTTCAAGACTCCTTCATCCTTCTGATCATTTCTGCTCAGATCAGCTCTTTAAAACATTCTTTCGGTCAGCTCTAAACAGAATTCTTTACTCTTTGCAAAGCCAAGCCTCTCTGTGGTTTTCAAAAGGATCTGCCACCCCACTCTGCAGGAGCCAAACCCTCAGATGCTTACCTTGTTTATCTTTAAAAGGGCATGTAATCTTTGCACACCCTTTAAACTTTAAATATATCCATCCTACCTATTTAAAGTCCTCTTTAGATTCCTCATCATATCTAATTTATGTAGATATTGTGAATGATGAACAAGGAAGAACAAGGAAGAGCTCTGAAGTTCACACAAAACTTGTCCTATGTAGTCTTAAGTACAGTAGAATATGCAAAACAATGACTGTGTGTGTGCATGCAGACTGCACCTGACCAAATGCTTCTACAGAAAATACAACATTTGGCATCGTAACTAGTTTTCAGGTCTCATTTAGAAACTTTGTATAATAACCAGTTGTCTTAGTTCCTTTCCTGTGGCTGTGATAAAACACCATGACAAACAGTACATTTCTAAGTACAAATTAAAATCATAATGGGAAAGAGATGACAAAAACAATCTCATTCAGAAAAACCTCAAAAAAGGGGAAGAGGAAGGGACAGTCTTGGAATAAATCTAACCAAATGAAATACTTGTACAAAAGCTTTAAGACACTGGGCAAAAAAAGAAATCGAAGATACTAGAAGATAGACAGAGCTCCCATACTTATAGATCGGTAGGATAAATATGAAAATATCCACCCTAACAAGAGCAATCAACAGATTTAATGCAATCACCATAAAAAATACAATACAATTCACATACACTGAAAAAACATTACTAAAATTCACATGGAAATACAAAAGACCCAGATTAGCCGAACAATTCTGAACAAGAAAACTGCTAAAGGTATCATCAACCATTGAGGGTATCACTACCCATTGTGAGAGAATCAATCCCATCTTCTCTATTGATAATAGGCTTTCAGTGGGCCTGTCTGCACATCTGGGAACAAGAGCAACAGACTCTGGCAAACTTTACCAACTCATGAGTCCTTCTCTCATAAAGAGGACAATATGCCATTTCCTCTGGTAGGGCCAGGGTCCCACTCAAAGGAAAAGTACACTTGAGCCTGGGGATGTCCTGCCACTTAAGTGTAGCAATCCCTCCTTGGGCACATGTGCTGTGCAGTTAACGCAGTTTATCCAAGTATTCAGTTCTATACTTCAGTTTTATAAGCACATTTATCAAAAGTAAAAAAAAAAGTGAACTCTACCAACATTATGTCCTTTAGGTAATGAGGTATTGTTAGGTTCCTTCTGAGAATTAATTTTAAAGGCTGCCTGGATGATCTAATGGGGACAATTTGGAACTCACGTACTTGTCTATCTAAGAAACATTTCTGTTTATGTTTTTTTTAAGTAAGGGTAAGACTATACACTCATCAAATTGGACTGTTAGAAAATCTGTTTTAGTTACATTAACAAGTTTTGGTTATCATTTAAAAAATAATAAACAATACTTTTCAATCTTAATTTTAATGATTTTCCTTGCGCTGAGCTTGTGCCTTTCCCCTGGACAATGATGTCAGCAGCCTTTCTCTTGGGTGTAAAGTGTCCCACCTCTTCAACCTTCTGGACTGTGCTCTCAGTTAACGGCACAGGAAGGGGCCTCCCAGGTCAATTTGTTTTCTGTTTTGTTTTGTTTTTTGACTTTTTAGCAGCATGTGGTCCCCAAGCTGGAAAGCACAGGCTGGAAATTTTAGCAGAGGAGTCTAGGTGAAAACTTTGTTACCTAAAAGAAAGCAAAATGGAGAAGAGAGCCATGACACAACTGAGAAACTGACTTTAGTTTCCCTGGTGGGAAGGGCTGTGGACTCCCAAAGATAAGAGACATGTAACATTCATGTGGAGAGAGGCCCCTAGTCCTTCTAAGAGCGATTTTAATCTTAAATCTATTTAGTTCTGAATTACTCTAAGGTAGTCTTCATTATTCCAGCAGCAGCATGGGGAAGGGAGGAGGCCTCTATCCATCTGAGGAGGTGTGCATTCCTACCAGTGTATACGAAAGTTTTCTTTTAGTTGTTACCTGATTCTCTGGTATTTGTGGAATTTCATCTGGATTCCTTCAAAGTGCTTCAGTTCAGATCTCCCAGGTGGGTTTTTAATTATTTCCAACCACCTTTTTTCTCTTTTGGCAAGTTACACATCCTTAATACATACATCTGTTTGGCACACACCTGATTAACCTCCAGTTAAGTTTGGTTTCTATTGCTGTGATGAAGATACCATGACCTGACCAAAATTGTGGGGGAAAAGGGGTTTATTTAGCTTTCCCATCCTGACCACAGTCTATCATCAAGAGAAGCCAAGATGGAAATTCAAGGGAGGAACCTGGGGGCAGGAGCTGAAGCAGAGACCATGGAGGAATGCTGCTTACTGGCTTACTCCCCAAGGCTTCCTCAGCCTGGATGGCCTTCCCAGTGTAGTACTGCCTGCAGTGGGCTGGGACCTCCCACATCAATCATTAATGAAGAACCCATCTTCCCCAGTCTTGCCTCCAAGTGATTCTGAAGACATCATGTTCTCAAAAGAAGTCCTCCCACCCACCCCCTTTTTTTGAGACAGTGTTTCTCTCTGCAGCCCTTGCTGTCCTGAAACTCACTCTGTAGACCAGGCGGGCCTTGAACTCACAGAGATCTGCCTGCCTCTGCCTCCTGAGTGCTGGAATGTGGTGATATTATGTCCCCCAATATATTGTGCACCCTAATAAACTTATCTGGGGTCAGAGAACAGAACAGCCACTAGATAGACATAGAAGCTGGGCATGGTGGCACACACCTTTAATCCCAGTACTTGAGATCTCATGTGTTGCTTGGAAAAGACACACGCCTTTAATCCTAGGAAGTGATGGCAGGAAGCAGAAAGGCATATAAGGTGTGAGGACCAGGAACTAGAAGCTTTTTAGGCTTTTAAAGCTTTTAGGCTTTTAGCAGTAGTTCAGCTGAGATCAATTCAGATGAGGACACAGAGGCTTCCAGTTTGAGGAAACAAGATCAGCTGAGAAGTTGGCAAGGTGAGGTTGGATGTGGCTTGTTCTGTCTCTCTGATCTTCCAGCATTCACCCCAATACCTGGCTCCAGGTTTGTTTTTATTTATAAGACCTTTTAAGATTCGTGCTACACTGGGATTAAAGGCATTCTTCACCACACCCAACCCTACCTTTACATTCCTATGACATTAAAAAAAAAAAACTTACTTTTTAAAACTTCCATGGGGCATGTTTGTTTGACTATTGAGAGCAGGCATTGGCAATCAACTCTGTATCATCATGATAGAAAATAATAATAAATAGAAATCTTTTAAAACCATAACAATAACATGCTGGTTTAGAGTTTTGTTGTTGCTGTTGGAATCCATTGGTGTGTTTAATTATCTCAGTAAGAAGCCTATCAGCTCCAGGAAAAGGATGGCATTATTTTTTCACATTTGAACATGTTAGAGGCCATAAGATTTTGCTAGAATTTGAGATTTTTGTTTTATTGGTGCCTACATTTTGGCATGCTTTTATCATATCAGCAATAGTAAGAGGAGCTAGATCCATGGAATGAAGGTTTATTGATTAATCATTTATTTTAATAATCAAGAATTTGCATTTGATTATAATAATGAAAGAAATAGGCAATAGCAACTTCTTTATTGTTTGTCTATACTTTGTTGTAGACAATTAACATAGTTCATAAAGGGCTCTGTAGGCTTCTGTCTGACAGTGGAAGTTATGAGTGTGTATTATAATCAGGGACTTCATTTTAAGTCCTGGCAGTCAGTGGCCTCCACAGGCTAGCTGGGAAGCCAAGGATTGACTTTATTTAGTAACCATTTAAAGATGGCAAGTGTTGAGCCACAGTTTTAAAGTTTTATTTTTAAGAGACTAAGTAATTAAACAGATTTTCTTTAAGATTTTAAGTTTATATCAGGAAAAAACTATCATATCTATCTTTCATATCCAGTTATGATAAAACCAAAGTGCTCTCAAGGTGAAGGCAGAGCTTGGTTATGGATGGACAAGCCATTCAGCCTCAAGCTGGTGGAGAACTGCTTGCTGCTGGGAAGTAGGCAGTAGCCTGTCTGTCAATTTGCTGGAGCAAGATGTGGGCAGGGCAAGAGGAAGCCCCGCAGGAGAGTGCACCAGTGTACTCAGGAATGACAGTTCCCAGATTCCATTCAATGGAATTTTTTTGTTCTCATTTTTTTTTAAAGTAAAGATTGTATTGTGGATGCATATGAAATCTAGGGGGCAAGACTTCTCCATGGTGAAAACAGACAGGGAAACCAACGTGCAAAGGCTGGCAAGCAACAGGAGAGACAGCATCAGGGAGAGCTGTGGTTTGGGCCAGTCCACCCCCAAACAAAGGCCAAACTATTTCACAGAATGTAGGGAGACGTCCAGGAGACAGTTTAACATCATAATATCACCTGTACTCCTATTCAAGTTTCCAGTCATATATTTTCCAGGATAAACTTACTCTATTGTGCACCCATATTCTCCCCCTTAAATATATCATCACTCATGAGAAGGGAAAAAGAGAGGGGTCACACAGACTCTGTCCACCTTATTTGTATGTACACATTCAGTCCTCTTTAACCCTCCACCCAATGCACTGGAGTCACTGTAACCCGCATTTCACTTTTTTAAATCTTCCATAACAATGCTCAGGCAATTCTGGGCTCTGGAAGGTGACTAGTATTCCCTTCTATACTCTGAGGTAGGAGGACCAGAACCAATGGGCAGAACTCCTTGACATGGATCCTAGGCCTTGCTGTTTCTGCTGTGCTGTGGGGTCCTTGGTCGAGGATGGCAGCAGAGCCCATCTCCTACAGATGGGCTGGTCCATAGCACCATGTTTGTCTACTGGCCCATGCCCTGGGAGTCCAGCACCCCAGCAATGAGGGAGGTGAAAACCTCATCACCATAACCCAACAGGAGCCCCCAGAAATGTTAGACATTTTATTTATTGGTGCTTTAGGCATGGGTTTTATTAATCTTTTCTCTGAAACACCATACACTATACATGACTAACCTCAGAAACTGGAAATTAAAATCCATTTATACATAAACTCATGTGCTTACATGTGTAAGACCAGAGTTTCTATTCTATATTTGAGGCCAGTCTGACGACAGTCCCCACCACTCCTAGGAATTGAGAAAATTGTCTTTAAAAAAACACCAACCAAACAACCAAACAAAAAAATAGTGGATGAGGCTGAGGACACAGCTTGGTTCATGGCAGGATGCTTGCCTGGCATGCACAAGCCCATAAACCAAGTGTGGTAGTGCAGGCCTCTAATCCCAGTACTAAGGAGGTAGAGACAGGAGGATCGAGATAGAAACTTGTAGTTCTAAGAACCAGAATGCCAAGGCTTCCTTTACATAAACTAGTCTACAGTCCAGGCCAACAGGCTTGGCAGGCGACTCTGAGTCTAATTCTGAATAAGATGGGGCAGAAATTTCCATCAGATTCTATTTGTCTCCTGTATGTGGTGACTTTCATCTTGATTGGGTATGGGCAGTGAGTTAGAAATGCTGAATTGTGGGAGAGGGGTCCCCGGAGACATGGGCTGAAGTTACAAGTGTGCTCAAGGACAGGGACCGTCACAAAAGACTCTTTTGCAAATCTTTTCCTTGGGGGAAGGAAGTACACAGGGGACAGTGGACAGATAACTACAATGGCAGTGACCGACCATTCATTTCTGATGGTATTTATGGCCTGCTCTATGAGATGGAAATATGTCTGACACTGTGCTAGTGGGATCACAGGGCCCAGAGGAGAATCTACTGTTGTTCTTCTGAATGGATGTGGTATTAAACTGACTTCTAATGAGTTGTACTGATATTCACAGATTAGAACATCTCAGGCCTTCATCAGAGAAGCTTCCTTTTGCAGGAGATGGTGGTTAACACAGACCCACCATAGGTCAACACACAGAGAAGAGAGACTACAGAGGATCCAGCCCTGAATGGGACATCTGTGTATCACACCCCTCCTCCCAAGGATCAAGGATCAGGATGAAAGAGTCTAGAGGGATTGTAAGAGCCAGAGGCTGTAGACAACTACAACAAAACAGGGTTCTCCTGTCACTATTGGACAGTGATACATAGGAATGCTGTGCAGTGTGAAAACATGGGAACACCTGTACAAGAACAAGACAGAGAAGATCCCTGCATGGAGGGGAGAGGCGGACATGACCTCTGACACCCACCTGAGGAACTACTGGCAGTTGATGGCTGCTCGGAGGAGGAGCCAGTTTTCTTTAAGGATGTGGCCCCTGAGAGCCTTCCCATGCTGCAGTAGATGGCCCTAAACACCAGCACACATGGGCAATGCTAGGTAGACCCAGGGGTTTACAAAAAGCAAAGCAAAGCCTGAGACCGGGAGGGGAGAATGGAGAGAGTGACAGGAAATGCAGCTGTCACTTTCCTGTTGCTGTGACACAACACCATGATCAGGGAACTTGTAGAAGAGAGAGTTCCTTTGGCCTAAGTTTTCCAGAGTGACAAGAGGCCATCTTGGCAGGCAGGCATGGCAGCAGGCAGCGGGCTAGGAAGTGGGAGAGGAAGCTGAATGCTCACACCTTCATGTGACAGTGCAAAGCAGAGAAGGAAGAGGAAGGGGGACTGTAAGCTAAATACACAAGAGTCTGTTTAAAGGGTATCAGAGTTTTATTAAGATATGAATAAGTGAGACAGTTGATTGGCTTGATCTGTTTGGGAGGCATCCAGTCAGTGGGACCGGGACCTGTCCTCAGTGCATGAGCTGGCTGTTTGGAACCTGGGGCTTATACAGGGACAGTTGGCTCAGCCTGGGAGGAGGGAACTGGACCTGCCTGGACTGAATCTACCAGGTTGAACTCAATCCTTAGGGGAGTCTTTGCCCTGGAGGAGATGGGAATGGGGGATGGGCTGGGGGGAAGGTAGGAGGGGCAGGAGGGGGAAGAACAAGGGAATCCGTGGCCAATATGTAAAACTAAATTAAATTATTAAAAAAAAAGATGTGAAATGGGGAAATACACTCACAAATACAGGATGTGGTAAATCCAGTTGCAGAGTTCTTGGAAAGCTGAGGACCAATCACACGCTGCTTTATGCTGCCTGACCCAGTCTTTACCACACAAGGGAGTATGACCCCCCCCTTCTCTTCCCTTTCATGAGGTCACATAGGCAGACAAGAAGCACTGCCTACATTGGGCCAGATAGCCCAAGGTCAAATACCACTATGCTTCCCCTTTTTGTCTAAATAAGAAGGTTCTAAACCTAATACAAAACCATATACAATAAGAAAAGTTATCAAATATTGTCCAGGAGAAAGAATAATAACATAAACAAAAATGGAACTACACCAACAAGAACAACATCAAGCAAGAAACACATACTAAATGTCTAGACCACAGGTAAATGGCAAATTACAGAGATTACACCAACAGCTGTCCTAATCCTGAAGAATCTAAATCTAGCCAAGATATGAGAGGAATGAAATTGTGACCATCTATGCTTCAACCCCGTCAAAGACCTAAGAAGGAAAATAGTATTACCTGAGTAAACAGGAAGTACAAGCAAGCAACTTCTGAAAAATGCAAGAAATGGCAGAGACAGCTGGCTGTCTGGACAGTCACCCAGTGTTTCTCTGCAATGTTGGGGCATCCACTTTTGACTACAGGCCTAGAATATCTGATAGACCATTTTCAGAAGCAGGAAATTTTGAAAGATTGTCTTACCCTGTCTTGGCAAGGTTCAGCAGTCGCTTTCCTTATGTCCTATTTGTCCAGAATGGACAGTATGCTTACTGTCAGCAGTAGAGGCAAGGGCAGTGCTATGCCCAACAGGCCATTTTTGCCAAGAAGACAAATTCCATATGGAGTGTCTTCGATGCCCAACATCCTCTCTGGAGTAGATCAGTGATGCCAGGAGCAACTGTGTCTCACATCAACAGTATTCTAAGTTATTAAAACATTTAAATGCCATATACTCTAGGTCTATGAAGTGTTTGAAGATTACCTATCCATCTGAAATATATATCTATGTATCTGAAAGGCCTAACTAACGTGACTATAAGTATGACAAGAGTGGGTGACTACTGACCTGTAATTCTTTTCAACCTAAATAGGTTAAAGACTAAGATTTCACATTATGAACATAAATAATCAGTAAACTGATGTACAGTACAAGGACAATGACCTTGAATTTGTAACAATATACAAAATATCTTAATCAGAGGTAGAAATATATAGTTCAATATGATAACAATATCCTTAATATATATCAAATATACAAAATATCCTAAACAGAAGTAGAACACACATATAGTATGACAAGTATAATTTATATTTGTATCAATATACAAAGATATTTTAAATAGGAGTAGAAACATATGTACAATGTAACAAGTATAGTTTCATATTTTTATCAATACACAAATTATCTTAAACAGAAGTAGAAAAGTAATTTTACATTTTTATCCATATAGAAAAATCCATACCAATGCAAATTATCTAAAGCTGATAGTTACAAAATTAGTTTACAAGTATCTACCTTATTATTCTATCCTATCTATCCCCCCTTTTTTTCAAAAGAGATTCCTGAGTTAAACTTTATTGCTCCACCCCAACCCTATTACAACTTATAACCAACCCCTAACATATGACAATTATCCATAATCCTGAGAAAACAAAACCTGTTGGGAGAGGGAGAGGGGCTGGCCCCTCCTGCATTCTGCTGCCCAAGCCAAGGACCCAGAGCCCACACTAACCCATGAGCCAAAATGTTCCAGATCCCACCCTCGGCCTCCCTGGTACCCACCAGGGAAGCCTGCTTTGCAGTGTGAGCTCAGTGACCTTTGGCCCACCTGCCCTTGCCCAGCTCTGAACAGGCTCCAGTGGCCACCGTGAGTTCACTGCAGAATTCACTGGTACACCCCCCTCCCCTTTTATTAAGGAATACAAATTAAGATTACAGGGGAAAGGCTATAAACACTCAAATCCCCTCCCCTTGCACAGGGTCAGACTTTCTCCATCAAGTCTCTACCTCTCCAACAGCACCACCAACTGCAAACCAAGTTTTCAAGTCCCTGAGCCTTAGGGGACATCTCTTATTCAAAATTCCACAAGAAAGGATTTGGGAGGGAGAAAATGGCATGGATTTCATCAAAGCATTTTATTTGCTTTTAAGAATCTGTCAAACAAAAATTAATTATAACATACTTATTGAGGATTTACATTACTGGGTGACCATACATATATGGCCATGTAAATAGAAAATATAAACAAAACTTAGCACTTTCTCAAAGACATGCACCTGCTATTGCCAAGCTAAAATATGCTCTTGCACTAGCAGAAAGGATATGAATGTTAACACACAAAATCAATCGTTCTATTTACTTGATATGCTTTTTGGGAAAATGTGGGATCTGGATTCATTTAATAGTTAATTAATTTACATTAAGTGTATATATTATGGGTATGAAAGACTAAGACTGGGTAATCAATTACAGAAAGATGAGCAGAAGTATGCTAATTCAGGAGACTGATTAGTACTTAGGAGTCTGAAATCTTCCCCTATTCCTAACACTTTTCAGAATATAAGTGAGCCCTGAGATAGATTCCTTGTGCTGAACACTTACATTGATCATTGTTGTAGAACATTATTTTTAAAAGTGTTATATTTGTTTATGCTGTGGAACATTTGTTTAATGAGGCAAAGATGTGTTGCATTCTTTTATGTTGCATTTTTTTAACTCTGAGAAGCTGTGATGCTTTGCCCATCTAAAACACCTGATTGATCTAATTAAGAGCTAAACATCAGGAGGAAGGAGAGGTGGGGCTGGCAGGCAGAGAGAATAAATGGGAGGAGAAATCTGAAAGGATAGAAGAGCAAGAAAAAGAAGAGAAGGATGCTTGAGGCCAGCCACCCAGCCACCTAACCAAACAGCCAGTCACAGAGTAAGAGTGAAAGTAAGAGACACAGAAGAAAGAAAAGAAAAAGCCCAGAGGCAAAAGGTAGATGAGATCATTTAACTTAAGAAAATCTGGCTAGAAAGAAGCCAAGCTAAGGCTGGGCATTTATAAATAATAATAAGATTCAGAGTGATTTATTTGGGGGCTGGGTGGTGGACCCCCAAAAAAGCTAAGAGTAAAGAGTAAAAAACAACCAACTACACATCATGACCTTTTCCCATTCAGACTACTGACTAAACCAAATCACCTCAGCTATGGTTAAAACAGCAGGCGAGTCTCTCACACCAGCATGAAAGGAAGGCTGCAATCTGTCTTGCTATGGGGGAATCTGCCAATCATACCACTTTTTGAAATTCCAATTATTATGGTTTTATAATATGATCCCAAGAAATGTCTGTTAAGCGCTCACTAGAAAGGGCATGTTACCCACATCACAGAACTGACATCAGAGCAGTATCCACAAAGCTCAGGAAGAAAGATGGCTCCTTCTCTCCTACAGACCATAATAAGCTTTAACATAAAGCCTCATGTCTCAAATACTGATTTGTCAAGCAGGTTACATGTGCAAGAGGGAACATAAGAAAATTTTCCTCCTAGAAAAACACAATTCACACTCACCAGCATCAATATAAAGTAGATGACCACAAGTACTGTTGGTACGGCTGCTGCTTTCTCCCCTGCCCCTATAAACAGTGGCAGGGAACTGGCAGAATAAGCCAACATCATGATGGTAAAAAACATAGCGAAGAAACCATTCACATCTGTTTTCACTCCTTAGAAAGAAAAGAGTGGTGTCAGTTCATCTACTTAATAGAATTATACATATTTTAAATGATACTTTAATAATCAATGCGACTATTAACAGCTTTATAGCCACCCACTTCTCTTGGTCTCCAACTGCTACCCGATCTTGTGGATGCTGGGAACCAAATTTGGGGACTTTGTAGTAGCAACAAGTGCTCTTAACCAATGAGCCTCTCTCCAGCCCCATCATATGGCTTTACTTTTATACTTGCCACAAAAATCCCTTTCCATATAATACCTGTTCTCCTCTAAACATAATTATTAGCAATTTATAGGATACTGACATGGAGAAAAATTACTGTATTCTCTCACAGGAGAATCAGCAATAGAACACATTCATGTTCACACATTTCTCTGTGTTTATTATAATTGCATTATTAATGAAATTGGGATCAGGACTGTGCCAGTTAGTTTTTATCAATTTAACACAGGCTAAGGTCATATGGAAAGAGGTAATCTCAACTTAGAAAATGTGTTCATTAGCTTGAACTGTAGGCAAGCCTGTGGGGAAATTTTCTTGATGAATGATTTATGTAGGAGGTCTTAGACAACTGGATGATGCCATCCCTAGGCAGGTGGTCCTGGGTTCTTTAAGAAAACAGGCTGAGGAAGTCATTAGGAGAAAGCCAGTAAGCAGCTCCCCTCAGTGGCCTCTGCTTCACTTCCTGCCTCCAAGTTCCTGCCCTGAGTTCCTGCTCTGACTTCTTGCTGGTGTCCATGTCAGAGGAGCAGAAGGTGGCAACTGAAGTTCATCCCACCAGGAGGCAATTCCCTGATGGGTGAATCTCAGATAGGCAAGGCCCTGAGACCATAGACTTCAGAATGTCTTTTGCTTCTGCTGGGCCTTTACATAATTGCTACTGCTCTCTTTCTGGAGTATTTGGCATGATGTGGATGGTGAGGGGAGATACCCCACTGCCTGTAATATAGTGTGTTTACCTCATGGAAACATCCTGTTCTACTTGGCATTTTTACCTGTGGATTATTATGAAGGTGATTCCTCCCTATGCTGTGCTTTCTAAATGATAATAATAATGTTAGTTTATGCAGGGTTTTGATGGATAAAAATAAATACAAAAAATGTAGGGCCTACAAGTTTCATTTAAGGGGCTGTATAGAATGCAGTTCAGGCTGATGATTAAGGAAAACAATTGAGTCCTCAGGAGCCAGGCTGGCTCTAATTTTCTTAATGCTGAATGATACAGTCACAGATTTTAGGTATGCATCATTAGGTGAAACAAAGCCTTAAAATAACTTCAGGTTAAATCCAGATGTTTTGATGATAGCTTTGAGATGAAAAACACCAGAAAACAATCTAAAGTTTGCAAGGACACGTAGCTGAGTTACAGATTCATTGGCTTAGGGTCAAGAATACAACACAGCCCAATTGTTGCTAGCTGACGTACATTCTTAGCTAGGTTTGGTTGGTGATCAAAGGTGATGAGTTATTCCTTGTGCCGATTTTTGCCCTTAATTTCCTGATATAAGAAATATTGATGAGTGGGAATGCAACCCAAAGATTTAAAGTAGAGTTGACTGATTCTTTTCATATATAAAAGTTCTGGTTTGTAATTCCTTTAAGATTCCTTATAAGATTACCTTTTAAGGTAAGTAATAAAGTAACTGGCTCTTTCTTTGTAACTGCAAAACTAAGCCTGCCAGAAAGGATCTGACTGAGAAGAATATCTTGCTTGTCTGTGTGGCTAATCTATAACCAGTTACTTGAATATGAATGTACATGGGTTCCTGGAATAATTGTTTTTTACCTGTAATATGTAAAATGTTTAATCATGTAAGGGATATGGAAAACATGCTGTGTGGGGGTTTTTTTTTACTGTTTGTTTGTATTCATTGTAATCATTCACTTGAAAAACAGAGTGTAACCACATTATAATTTTTATATTGCCTGAAAGATTTTGCTGAGGTAGATAAGGTATAAGAAGAAGAATAAAGACAGAGTTATATTGCTAGAAGGAAAACATCAAGAATGACGGAGTTACAAGGAACTAGAAAGGAAATATCAAGAATAAAGATAGAGTTAGAAGGAAAACATCAAGAATGAGAGAAGGAAATCACAAGGAAAATGAAGAATAGAAAATGCAAAAGAAGAATAAAGATGGGGCCTGAAGGAAACCATCAAAGAGTCTGTGAGTGTCTTTTTCCCTAACATATTCAGATAAAAAAAGTCTAGTACGTGCCAACTCTGTGGATTCCCTTTGAGCTCTGTGCTGCTAGGGGCTGGCACCTCAGGCAGAATTATCTTCCTTTGAAGTACATTGAACTGTAAGATGAAATAAACCCTTTCCACTTCAATATTTTTCTGGTCATGGTGTTTATAACAGTGCTAGAAACCTAGCTAAGGCAAGGATTAAATAACCTTGCAGTGGTTTTAATATCTAGAGGGCAGGAAGTGCTTCCAAGTTTAGTTTTTCCTAGGAAATCACCAGGTAACTCTATGGAGGAAGAAATGAGTTCCACAAGCAGATTTGTAATCTTTATGGACCTAATGCTATGAGTCATGCAAAGGCCTGTGTTTTTATAATAGTCACAATAATACAAGTTATATCCTGAGAGAGCTGAGTTCCATGTCCAATTGTTTTCAACGTTATCATTATTATTATCATGGTGTGTATAATGCTTGTGTGGATATAAGGGTGCTCATATCATGGTGTACATGTGCCATAGCATGTATGTGAAGCTGAAGGACAATTTCCTGGAGTGATTCTCTCTTTCACTGTGGATTCTGAGGATCAAATTCAGGTTGTCAGGCTTGCAGGACAAGAACGTTTCCCATAGCCATCCCATGGCCTAAATGACTGGTTCTGAATAATAAATCTCTTATAAAACAAAGTCTAAGCTTTATCAGTGCTTATCTTGTGTGTGTGTGTGTGTGTGTGTGTGTGTGTGTGTGTGTGTGTGTGTGTGTGAAAAGTATGGAAATTCTAAACAATTAGTTTAGAGTGAAGCTTAACCATAATGTTCAAATGAATTTGTGTACATATTTCAAATAACTATTTGTATTACATAATTTCAACAAACCTCAAATTCAGTATCCTCTCTCTTTGTAAGATTAGGTAGCATAAGACACTGTATACATTTAAGTTCTTTTTCACACATACATATGTATAAGATATTATCTACTTTTCTATATTTTATTTATATATAGAGACACTAACACAGAAACAACAAATAATATACAGCTGAGCTAGAGAGATGGCTCACTGATTAAAATCATGTGCTATTATTACAGAAGCCCTGGTCCATTCCCAGCACCCACATGGTGGCTCACATTCTGTAACTTCAGTTCAAGGGGATCTGATGTTCTCTTCTGACCTCACCAGGCACTGCATGCACTTAGTGTGTGCGTACACACACAAACACACACACACACACACACACACACACACACACACACACACACACACACACAAATAAAGTAAAAATAAATCTTTTACAACAAATATGGATAGATATCTAATAATTAATTTTGCTCTACTGGCACTGTCTCAAATGGTTACATTATTACTACATTCATTATAATACACAGAATCTCTAGTAAATACAGAGTTTCATGTAGCATGAATCTTAATGGTACTTATTAATAAAATCAAACCTGAGGCCAGTTATTGGGGTGAACACTGGAAGATCAGAGAGACAAAACAAGCCACAGCTAACCTTACCTGGCCAACTTCTTAGCTGATCCTGTTTCCTCAGACTGGAATGCTGTGGGATGTTCTGTATGGCAAATGTGTTGCTCTGATTGGTCAATAAATAAAACACTGATTGGCCAGTGGCTAGGCAGGAAGTATAGGCAGGACAAGGAGGAGAATAAAGCTGGGAAGTGGAAGGCTGAGAGAGATACTGTCAGCCGCCACGATGACAAACAGCATGTGAGGGCCGGGCGGTGGTGGCGCACGCCTTTAATCCCAGCACTTGGGAGGCAGAGCCAGGCAGATCTCTGTGAGTTCGAGGCCAGCCTGGGCTACCAAGTGAGTTCCAGGAAAGGCGCAAAGCTACACAGAGAAACCCTGTCTCGAAAAACAAAAAAAAACAAACAAAAAAAAAAAACAAACGACAAACAGCATGTGAAGATGCTGGTAAGCCACAAGCCACGTGGCAAGGTATAGATTTATAGAAATGGATTAATTTAAGATATAAGAACAGTTAGCAAGAAGCCTGCCACGGCCATACAGTTTGTAAGCAATATAAGTCTCTGTGTTTACTTGGTTGGGTCTGAGCGGCTGTGGGACTGGCAGGTGAGAGAGATTTGTCCTGACTGTAGGCCAGGCAGGAAAAATTTAGCTACACTGGAAGCTTCTGAGTCCTCATCCAGAATGAATCTCAGCTGAACTGTGCTGCTCGAAAGCCTGAATTCTTAACCAGCCAAATGCTGGTAGTTTCTGGTCCTCATGCCTTATATACCTTTCTGCTTTCTACCATCACTCCCTGGGATTAAAGGCTTGAGTCACCATGCTTGGCTGTATCCTTGAACAGATGGATTTCTGCCTCTGGAATGCTAGGATTAAAAGTGTGTGCTACCACTGCCTATCCTAAGTATCTAGTGGCTTTTCTGTTCTCTGACCCCAGATAAGTTTATTAGGGTACACAATATTTTGGGGAACACAATACCACCACAGTTTCATGTATTATTTTGTAGTATTTTGTGAAAAAGTCTTGAAGACTTTCCTCACACTGAACACCTGTTTTAGATGGCACACAGTGGAGACGTGCTTTTCTACTTATGCTTTTCTATTTTAGACTTGTCACAGTTGTACAAATCAAAACACACTCCCCCAAGAGTAAAGACACGTTCTCTTGCTTTGTCACTTACGTGCTATGCTGAATACTATAACAGTAAATATAATACTTGGTAATAACCTCCTGGGTACCAGCTCAGCCAGCAATTTCCCAAGGAAATATGGTGGCACTCTGTAGTATCCACTGGTATGCTCATGTCTGGAGAGACAAAGATCATGTTAAACATCCTTAGATTAGTCCAGAAGACACATGTGAGATGCTGGCTAAGCTGACTTCTGCCTTGACAGGGAGCCTAACAGGACAGTGTCCCCTATGCTCCATGCTGACTCCCATACATGTTCTCCTAGGCCAGCATCCTGATGACATTCTCACTAGGATTCTCCCCATCAGAGAACTCTACCTTGTTTTGTCCACTTTGATCACACAACAGCCCCTCCAGGGAAGCAGCCCAATGTGTCCACTCTCCTCAGAGTCTCTGCCCTCTGAAGCTGGTTCCCTGAGGAGCAGCTCATTCATACCTCATCTCACAGAGTGGTCATGGAGAATTCTCTCCTTCTAGTTCTTATGAAGGTGACACTGTCACTCTGAGGTCACAGTGCAGCTTCAGGATACTATTATTCTCCTCTTCTACTCTCTTTAGGACAGCTAGATACCAAACCTTATCCTTTCCCTTCCTGGCCCTTTCAAATCCCAAGTTCTTCCCCTCCAGTGTCTTCATTGTATCTCTGACTTTTTTTTTTTTTTGACACAATGTCTCCAGTGCAAGCTGGACTTAAATTCCGTATGTAGCCAAGTATGACCATCCTCCTGCCTCTACCTTGGCCCTAAGAGCTGAGATTATAGGAATACAACCATGCTTGGGGTTTTGTGACACTGTGAATCTAACACAGGGTTTCAGGCACACAAGCACTCTAACTTCTGATTGAGGCCCTCAGCTCCTCTCTGAGGACTCCTCTTCATGGCATGTACTTGGAGGCAAACGTTGGCCATCTTTGAGAGCAGTGAATCCTAAGCATAGGCCACCAGGGAAAGTTTCTTCCATGTTTGAACAACACAGGAGATAAACAGCCCTTTTCTACACAGCTGCTGTCTGGCTCTCTCCAGCCCTCCATCAAGAGGAGACTCTCATTCTTGTGCAGCTGTACCTCTCCAACTCCAATGTGCTGCTGAACCCAGTACACATAAGCTCTGTGAAACCCTGACATCTTTCTTCGGGAGGTTATAAATTTCCTGTGATTTTTCAGTCACCTACTACTGTATGATCTGTATAATGGAGATCTGGTGACCACACCTCAAATTTGAAAATTTCACTGAGCAGCAGACATCTCTGCTCTTGATTTCCCACCCATTTTTTAGTTAATATTAGTAATCTCATGACATATTTCAAAAATCATGATACCACATGATAAACACAAAATTTCACAATTTGTTTTCATCTAAATATGTAATAAAAAGGGAGAATACTGGTAATTCATGAAATAACATTCTAAGTCCAACTATGAATGTAGTTCACTTGATCACCAGACCCTGATGTCTGCTCTGGAGCAGGAGCTACTCACAGAAAGCGGTCCCTGTCAATCTCAAAGAGCTCCCCAGCGGTCACACTAGTGATAGTCTGGAAGAATGTGAGGAAGAAGAGCAGGTTGGCTCTGCCGGGAGAGATTGGAGGCAAAAACAACAGTAAAGTCAACATTAGGATGGTTTCTTTCCCAATACACTTTGTTCTGTACATTAAATAACATACACAGATCTATTCTTACAAAAAAAGGCAGTACTGGAGATATGGCTCCACAGAAATCCAGATGGATCTCTGCCTCCTGAATGCTAGGATTAAAGGCATATGCTACCATTGCCTGACTTCTATGTTTAATATAGTGCTTGGCTTTTTCTTCTGATTCTCAGATAAGTTTTATTAGGATGCACAATATATTGGGGGGCTCAATATATCACCACATTTCCCCTTTTTGTTTAAAATAAAAAAAATAAAAAGTTATAACTAATATAAGAAAAACTATACACAATAAGTACAAAAACTATATACAATATATACAAGCAATAAATACATCAATAATGTCTAGTCCATTTGCATTTGACAAATTCAAAGAAAATATTCCATTATCTATCCTATTTTTGTGAATCCAAAGAATAGTATTTAATTTACATTCTATACAAATTTGCAATACCAAAACAATCTTCTGATGTCTTTCAAACTTATACAATTTACACCTCTTCAGTGAGTTTCTTTTCTGAATTTCTTAACAAGGAAAACTATAACTATCTAATATTCAACTCCCTCAGAGACTCAAGAAGGAAATAATATTACCTAGTAAGACAGGAAGTGCAAACAAGCAACTTCCAAAAAATGTGAGAAATGACAGTCACCCAAAGTTCCTCTGCAACACTGGGGCATCATCTTTGGCCTGCAGGCCTAGTACATCTGACAGACTCTAAAGAGCCTTCCTACCTGTCTTGGCAAGGATCAGCAGTCCTTTGTTTTGTGTCTTGCTTGTCCATTTTGGACAGCACACTATCAGCAGTTGATGCCAGGGCACTTTCTTGCCCATTGGCTAACTTTTGCTACAATGAAAGTAAACTCCATATGGAGTTTCTTCAATGCTCATCACCTTCTCTGAAGTAGATTGGTGCTACCATGAGCAGACATGTCTCATAGTCATAAAAAAAGGGGGAAAAATCTGTTATTAAAACATCTTAAATGCCATATTCTATAGATCTCTGAAATGTTTGAAGATGACCTGTCTATCTAAAATATATCTCTGCTTGACCTTGAAAACATACCTAATATAACTACAAATTCGATTGTAATGACTAACTACTAACTTTCATTTCTTTATATTCTAATAGTTGGTAATAATAACTTTTAAGGATTAGCAAATTGCATTATATTGTTAAATGAACTGTATAGGTACAATACCTTGAACAAGCTTAGAAATACATGTACAATATATTCTAATAAAATCAATCTCAAATTTGTATCAATATACATACTTTGTATACAATATACAAAACTCCAATCCAATGTAAAATATTTAAAACTAGCAGTTGCTTTCTAAAAGTAGATTCAATAATCTACCTTTTTATCTATATCATATCTATATTCCCTCTTTTTTCTTTTCAGAGTAGATTCAATAATCTACCCTTTTATCCTATTATTTCTATATCTCTTTTTTTCAGAGTAGATTCAATAATCTACCTCTTATCTATATCTTTTTTTTTTCCGAACAAGAATTCTGAATCTAATTTTCTTTGTTTAGCCTTTTTTCCTGACCATTAACAATAACAGCTTGTAACCAACCATTCTAAACAATGACAATTATCCAAAACCCATAGAATGATCAAAAACTACCCACCCCACCTCTTGGGAATGTGGGCCTCTGTGGGATGACTCATTCCTAACAGGCTTGAGGGCCAGCGGGCCCAAACCAGTAAAAAAGATACTTTCTGAGAGCCAACCTGGGTCTGCCTAAGGGCCTTAGCAATAGCAGCTGAGACATGATCTGGAGATGACTTGGACCAATGAAAGGCAGCCATGTCATATCAGCAGATGCATATTCATCAGACCTCCCCTCAGGGTGGGGTGGAGGGTATATAAGGCTTGCCTATTCCTGAATAAACTGAGCTTGTTGTTTTGACATTTTCCCAGAGTCTGTGTGGTTTGACTCTGTGCCTACTTGGCTCCCTCACCCAAAGGGAACAACAGCACAGGCCCCTGCCACATCTGGTGCTGAAACCCAGGACATTTGGTGCTTGAATAGGGTCTGTTTGTCTCCCTTTCTTCCTGCACAGCACTGGTTGAGCAGCCCCCTTGAGTGGTGTATTTCAGTGAGTAGGTCCCTCTACATTGTGCGCTTTCAGTCCCTTCAGCAGGTAAGCACTGGGACCCCCCTTTTCTTCTTGTTGTGAGTCTGTCTGTATAGTAGAGTGGCACATGCTTTTGTTCAGGCTTGCCTGGTGTTTCTATATAAGGGCTGGCCCTTCAGGAAACAACAGCAACCATCTGACTAATTTTAGGGGGTTTTGTTTGTTTGTTTGTTTGTTTGTTTGTTTTTGTGTGTGTGTGTTTGTGTGTGTGTGTGTGTGTGTTTGTGTGTGTGTGTGTGTGTGTGTTTGTGTGTGTGTGTGTGTGTGTGTGTGTGTGTGTTCATGAGTGCATGCATGTGCTTGTGGGTCATGATGCCTGGAGAGATGGCTCAGTAGTTAAGAGTGCCTCCTGCTCCTCCAGAGAACATATGGAAACCTGATCTTTGGATGACAGTTCTGTTCCTGGCCAGGAAAAGGGAAGTGGCCTCAGAAGTAACCCTCCAATTTTTTTTTTTAATGCCCATTTTTTTTTTTTTTTTTTTGGCTATAATCACTGTCCTAAAGTCCTCCTCTACTGAGGGGATCATTAAGGCCCACAATAAGCACTGTCAGAAACAATGTAACACCAACTTATATATCATATGCATTCCATCGATGACTGACATTTCCTCTGCCTCTGCTGACAAGGAGATGGATGAGAATAGGCATAAAGTAAAGGAGAGGGATGGAAAGAGAGAGGAAATGATTGCAGCAGTGCCCAAGCCTATACTGGCAGCCCCTCTTTCTGTTCCCCTCATGCCTCGAGTGGCTACCCCCCTCACCACTGCAGTGTCCACGGAGTAATTTGCCTGGATGTCTGCCTGCCAAGCCAGCTGCTCTGCACACCCCCCATCCTATTCCACCTATGGTTCCGCATATGCCCACCATGGTGTTTCCAGTTAATGTGGGCCCCAATGTGGCCAAACAGCCATGGATACCTACGCCTCTTACAGACCTGTCTTTGGTCCATAATGCTGCTAATGAATGGGGTCCTGACTCAATGTATTTTGAACAAGTCATTCAGCAATGGGCAATGCATTTACAGACTTATTATGACTGGTACCATTTGATGAAGGCCATGTTGGAGCCTATGATCTTCTTTAACTGACAACCTGCCTATGATGACCAAGCCGAGGCTCAGGCTCGTTTTAATATATGCTACAACATCGATGCTTCTCTTGAGATGCTCACAGGCCAAGAACCATATGTTAACCCTGTCATACAAGCCCAAATTGGACAACACACTTATTAACCTGCCTCAGGAGACACCATTGCCCTTGGTGCACTGGAGGGATCCCATCACCCCTCAGTAGTAAACCCCTGTTCCTTTATTAACCCGAGGGCAAGGGTATGCTTGCATTTTCCCCCCAAATACCACCACACTGATATGGATATACTCCAGAGACGTGTGTCCAGCAACAGACCAAGAGACTTTGGACAAAGAAGAAGCTTCAGAGGGGTAATGTATGATTTGCTCCACTACTGTGGCATTAGTAAAAGTTATGTCATTACTGACATGCTACACTAGATATAAAGCAATTGTCTCACCCCCTACAAGTTTGCTAATGCATTACCAGAAAGACTTCAATTGGCACTATAAATATGACTAGAGTCTCATCCATGTCCTTGAGACTGAAATTTTGACTAATCCTTCTCTTGTTCAAATATCTTCTGCAACAGGTTCACCTGAGTTCTATTTGATATTTCTATAACTGCTTGGCCTGTACAATTGTGTGGTATATCTGTAATATGCTTTATATTATAATAATAAAAAAAACTGTTTCATTTTACCAGACACATATGCTGGAGCACTGTTAGTTTTAATTTGTGCAGGTAAACCCATGATGGTCATACGCAAATGCATGATTACAGAATCAGCCCTTTCAAAACTCAGAGCAGTTGCCCACTGAAATCCTGAACAGGTATCAATGGTGTGGTGTACATATTTCAATTTTCCAAATTCTGTAAAGTGAAACACATCCATCTCCCAGATTTCATTCCTCTGAGTGCCCTTTGGGTTACATCCTGCTGGCAGTGGAGTCTGATTGTAAAAGGAACAAGTAGGACATTTCTTTACTATTTCCTTGGCTTGTTGTCAGGTTATGGAAAAATCCTTTTTTAAACCCTTACTATTGACATGATGATTTTTATGAAATTCTGAGGCCCCCAGTACATTTTCTATCAATAGTTTATTGATCTTGTCATTACTTTGTGCTAGAGGTTCTGGCAGACCCATATGGGATCAGATGTGAGCTATATATAAAGGATGCTTCCTATTCCTGATTATATCTTGTAACTAAAAAATAACAAAGCTAATTCTGACTTATTAGGGATAAATTCTGCAGTCTCAATATGTAATACTACTCTTTCAGCATACTGAGAGTCAGTAACTATGTTGAGAGGTTCCAAAAAATCCAATAATACCATCAGAATAGCATACAATTCTGACTTTTGAAGCAAATTATAAGGACTTTGAACCACTTTACTTAAATTTTCTGATTTGTAACCTGCCTTTCCTTGTTTATTTGCATCTGTACAAAATGTAGGGGCTGCAGATATTGGTGTTTCCCATACAATATGAGGCAGGATCCAATCAGCTCTCTTTATAAGTTGAATTCTATCACTCTATCACTTTTGGGATATTTGCTATTAATCTCTCCAAAAAAATTACTGGAAGCTCTTTGCCAAAGTTCACTTTATGCCCATAATTTGTCAATTTCATCATTAGTTAAAGGTACTACAATTCTGTTGGGTCTATTCCTGCTAATTGACGAAGTCTCAATTTTCCTTTTAAAATCAAATCAGAGATCTTTTCCACATAAGTTTTTAATTTTTTACTTTGTTTACTTGGTAGAAATATCCATTCCAATATAATATCTTGAGGATATATATATATATATATATATATATATATATAGAGAGAGAGAGAGAGAGAGAGAGAGAGAGGAGATTCTATTAATTATTTAGGATATAAAATAGGTCTACAAAAAATCAGACCCCAAAAGGTGCAAAATAGGAGAGATCCATTATAGACTCTTAATGACTTCCAAAATAATTCAGAGACATTTCCCATCTATGGACTATTGAGCTGAATAATTTGTTCAAAACTTTAGAGGGTGACAAGGACTTATATAGTCCAAGAGAATTATCAGCTGAAACTGAGAGAGCATTTGGCAGTTCCTGTAAGGTTATCAGGTAGACTAATGTTTGCTGTTTGGTGTAGCTAGAGTTTTTGCCTGGCCCACAGTCAGGACAAATCTCTCTCACCCGGCAGTCCCACAGCTGCTCAAACCCAACCAAGTAAACACACAGAGACTTATATTACTTATAAACTGTATGGCTGTGGCAGTTCTTGCTAACTGTTCTGATATCTTAAGTCAACCCATTTCTATTAATCTATAAGTTGCCATGTGGCTCGTGGCTTACCAGTATCTTAACATCTTCTCATGGCAGCGGCTGGCAGTGTCTCTCTGCCTCAGCCTTCCACTTCCCAGAATTCTCCTCTCTCCTTGTCCTGCCTATACTTCCTGCCTGGCTACTGGCCAATCAGTGTTTGATTTATTAACCAATCAGAGCAACACATTTAACATACAGAACATCCCACAGCCGTCTGGGAACCTTAGGCTTTTTTTCTGTAACCATACAATTCAATGCTGAGATGGGTTCACCTTCAAATTCTTCTGTGTGGGATGTAATTCTGTATGCTGTGAATACGTGTTGCTCTGATTTGGTTGATAAATAAAACACTGATTGGCCAGTAGCCAGGCAGGAAATATAGGTGGGATATGCAAACAAGGAGAACTCTGGGAAGAGGAAGGCTGAGTCAGGAGTCACCAGCCAGACATAGAGGAAGCAAGATGACAAGGCAGAACTGAGAAAAGGTACCAAGCCACATGGCCAAACATAAATAAGAATTATGGGTTAATTTAAGTATAAGAGCTAGTCAATAGTTAGCCTGAACTAATGGTCAAGCAGTTTTAATTAATATAATGTGTGTTTACTTGGGGGACACAAGTGGGAGAGATTTGTCCCAACTGCAAGTCGGCTGGGACACAGAAAAACTTCCAAATACATTTGGCGCTCACTGTTGGGCGTTGAACCACATAGAACTAAGGAAGCTTAAAGATTCTGAATGCACAGAAACAAAGTTACACTAGGCTTCCTAGTCTCACAGTCTCATGCCAGTAGCAGTGAAAACTCCACTCCTGACAGCTGGCTGTGAGATGGAGTTGGCCTCCAGTCACTATAAGCTAAGCAGCATGGCAGGTTCCTGCCACAGTACACAGTGGTGTCTCCAAACCATGCAGTATACTGCATAGTGGATTTAGCTTTTGCTAGTTAAAAAAAAAAAAAAAAAAAAAAAAAAAAAAAAAAAAAGAAAGAAAGAAAAGAAAAAAAAGAAAAGAAACCAAAGAAGAAAATGTTTCTGGGCTACACGCTGCTGGATGGAGGCATGGACCCACTGCCTCCCAGAGTCAGAAGAAAGCATGGCTCCCAGAGCTGGTGGTGAATTACCTCCACCATGTTGAAAAGCTAAGATGGGCAGAGTCCTGCAGTTTAAAGCAATAGATTCACAATAAGACAGATTCAGATGGGATAAACCCTAAACAGTTTACAGTGTGTGTAAAAAATGTATGTAGGCTTGAAAGAGAGAGAAAATATAGACAGTTATATAAAGAAATAGAAAGTTTTAAAAAATAAAGTCTTTAAAGAGAAAGTAAAAGTAATATAAAAATAAGCCATGTAAAGATGGAAATCACACAGAGAGTCTGGATTATATTGTCTTTGGAATTTTGAACTGCAGAAAGACATTTAATTATAAAGGCTGCTCAGTTAAACCAACATGTATATTTTAAAGGAATCTTGACTTCAAAATTTGAATCTAAGGATATGTTGCTTTGGAAAGGAGGCTCTCTTTTTGTTTCCACAGAAAGCAAGAGGCTATGGATTTGTTCTAGGTTAAGATGGATCAGATTTGATAAAGCCAGACCTCCTGAACCTTAGCAGATGGTACCTGTCAACAAAGGTTATAGCTGGTCTTCCCAGGACTTGACCATTATCACAAATTTTCTCAGGATCACTAAGACTACCAGTGCCCACTATCATCAGGAAGTAGCCTAGAACACTATGCCTACATTTCTAAAAACTGACTATGGATATATGTCTTTGTTTAAAGATTGGTTACAAATTGTTATTGATCATAATCAATATCTTTCTAAAGAAAAAGGGAGGATAGGATATGGATATAATAGGATGAAAGGGTAGATTATCAAATCCACTTTTAAAGAGCAACAACCTCTGTAAAATATTTTAAATTGCTATAGATTTCAGCTTATTACAAATTTAAAGTTAATTTTGTTGTACTGTATATATATTATACTATATATATATATATTTCTACTCTTGTTTAAGGTATTATGTTTATATAACTCATTTAAATTGTAATGGATAATTAAAAATATAGATTAATAAATAGTCTTTAATGATAATCACACTTATAGTCATGTTAGTTAAGTTTTCTAGATATACACAGATATATTTCAATTAGGTAGGTAATCTTCAAATATTTCAAAGACCTACAGAATATGGCATTTAAAATGTTTTAAAAACTTTGACTTTCTGGACATTGAGACATGTCTGCTCCTGGCAGCACCAATCTATTTCAGAGAAGATAATGGGCATTGAAGAAACTCATGGAGTTTGATTTCTTTGTGGCAAAAGTTAACCACTGGGCAAAAAAAAATGCCCTTGCATTGACTGATTGACAGTATGTTGTATAAACTGGACATGCAGAACCCATAGAAAAGTGACTACTGAACTTTCCAAGGCAAGATGGTCCTTCAGGTTCCTGCTTCATAGAAGAAACTGCCAGACATTCTACAGCACACAGAGAAAAAAATGACTGAGAGACTAGGCCTATGGGCTGAAGATCGATGTCCTAACATTATAGAAACTTTGGATGACTATCCAGGCAGGCAGCTGTCTCTGTCATTTCCAGAATTTTGGAAGTTGCTTACAATGCATTTCCTGTTTACTTAGGTAATATTATATCCTTCTGAGGTCTTTGATGTAGTTGAAGACTAGATAGTTATAATTTTCCTTGGTTATGATAAAAGATAAATTAGATAGTGAAACTTTAGACTCACAAATATAGGATAGATAGAATATTTTCTTTAATTTTTCCAAATGCAAATAGACTAAATATTGTAACTGTAATTCTTGCTTGATGACTGTTCTATTATATATAATTTTACTAAGTTAAAATTAAAACCTTCCGCCTGGGCTACCAAGTGAGTCCCAGGAAAGGCGCAAAGCTACACAGAGAAACCCTGTCTCGAAAAAAACCAAAAAAAAAAAAAAAAAAATTAAAACCTTCCTTTTTGATTAGAAAGAAAAGGGAAAGTGCTGTGGGATGTCGTTCTGTATACTATGAATATATGTTGCTCTGATTTGGTTGATAAATAAAACACTGATTGGCCAGTAGTCAGGCAGGAAGTATAGGTGGAATAAGCAAACAAGGAGAATTCTGGGAAGAGGAAGGCTGAGTCAGGACAGGAGTCACCAGCCAGACATAGAGGAAGCAAGATGACAAGGCAGAACTGAGAAAAGGTACCAAGCCACATGGCCAAACATAAATAAGAATTATGGGTTAATTTAAGTGTTAGAGCTAGTCAATAGTTAGCCTGAACTAATGGTCAAGCAGTTTTAATTAATATAAGCCTCTGAGAGTTTATTAGGGTCCAAGCGGCCATAGGGCCACAGGAGCCAAGCAGGACCAGGAAAACTTCAGCTACAGGTAGGTGACTCACATGTCAAAAACAAAAATAAATGTAACTCAACAGCAAAGAAAAATTAAGGGCCAGTGAGACGGTTCAGCAGGTAAGATGACTGCCACCAAGCTTGATGATCTTGAGTACAATCCCTGAAACCCATGTGGTGGAGGGATCAGCTCTTACAAATTGTCCTCTGACCTCCACATGCATGCTGTATGTAGGACACATATGCCCACATACATACACACACTAAAAAAATAATTAATTTTAAAATAAAAATAAAGCATTCCTATTACAAATTGGAAATTGCAGACATTCACAAAACATCCAATCAATTGTGATTTATTTTTTCTTAGATAAGTTATTGAAAACAAGAAAGAACATAAGTTTGGGGAAGGATATGGACAGATTTGGGCTCTTGTATTGTGCTGGTGAAGATATAAAATAGTACAGTGCAGTTGGAGACAGGACAGCAGTTCCCAAAACAACCGAATGGTCATATGATTTGGCAACTCTAGCTTTCTACCTTAAAGAGTAAAGTCCAGAGCTCAAGCAGATGTACTTGCACACTCAGCAGCATGGTTCAGAGAAGTCAAAGGTGAGAGCAAACCACATTTCCAGCCACAGATGAATGGGAAACAACACAGCACACACACAATGGACTACTACACTGCCTTACAGAGCCCAAGAAATCCCCACATGTGTTACACTTTGGGGAGCTCTGAGGACATCACACCAATGGAAACAAGCCAGCCAAAACAAAAAAGAACAAAAGCCAAACAATGCCAAAAACAGATACTTGTGAGACTCCAATTCGTGGTTCTTACATTAGTCATATTCAATGACAGAAAGTAGAATGCTTGGTGCCAGGAATCGGGAGTGGGTAGTATGGGAAGTCTTCTTTCAGAGCTATCAGATTCCATTTGGGAAGATGAAAAAATGCCCTACATTTAGAGTGTGGTGATGGTCACATAACATGAAGCTACTCCACACACTAAAACTAGTAAAATGTGAATGTGTGCTGTGTACAGTTTCATACTATCTACACACAAGCACATGTTAAAAAGTGAGTTCTTCCACTCAGCCTTCAATGTACCAACACACTCTATCATGTGATAAAATATTTACTCTGTTCTTGTTAGGAAATTCAATTCTTAATCAATTTATATAAATTTGAACAAAGTGATAGCGTTTCTCAAAATCAAGATGAAAGTTTGCTTACCTGATCTGGACTTCATTACAATCATTTCTTAGGACATGGAAAGTGGTACCCACAATCACAGAGAGTATGGCTATGATAATTGCCTTTCAAAAGAAAACAGGAAAATGAACAAATTTCCATTATGAATAGAAAGTATTCTATACATTGTCCATTACTTAATATATATGGTTTTCTTAATCAGATCTCTCCAATGAGATTAAATACTACATTTTGTCCAGAGTCCCTGGAAGAATATTAACACACATGTTAATAGACTGCTTGTGTGTTAAACTGAAGGTCTCTGCAATCTGAGGCTCTGACAGAACAGACCCTGGAAAAGCTAAGACTTCTCCCAGTGCTCCACTAGGAACAGCCAGTGAAGGGCTCAGTTCAGGTTCTGAAACATGGATGACACAGGGTGGAGAGAATGCAGGCACCTGGGGAGGTTAGGGGACAAACCAAAGTAAGTGACAAAAGTGTTCACCTAAACTGAGACCTCAGCTCTGGTACAGCGAACATGTGCAGTTTCTACTTCAAGTGGTTTAAAGAACTCAGGCTTTCTTTACTCTAGTTAGAAACAAGTTCACCCCAGGCCAGGGGACAGCTCAGTGGCAGAGCCCTGCACAACATACACTAGACCTGGCCCTGATCCCCTCAACTGCAAACCAAATAACAAAACTGAAGATGACTCACAACCCAGTTCCTAGCAGTGGGATCTTGTGTGCTAAGAAGGGGGGAGCTGGTCCTCACTGTGTCACCTCTGGGAAGTCTGTGCATGTGTGGGAACGAGCACTATTGCTGTCACCAGTGTTCAGACAGCGTCCTCTGGGTCACCTGATGCCCCATTGCCCCTCATCGCTGTCATTGCTGCTCTAACAACCTCAGCCAGAGTGGCCTGTGCTCAAGTCTCATCTAAGCTGCCAACTCCTGCAGACCCTCATCCACCTCCATCCACTCAGTCTGTGCAGACAGTCACAAGGACCTGCACTGCTTTGGTTTGGGGCTAAAAGCCATTTTAAAATGGCTTTAGAAGGTGCTTCACTTAACAAAGGAGTAAGGCTACATAATGCTGTAAGTTATTTGAAGGAGTCTAACTATTATTCCTCTGATGATGTTTTAAAAGTAGAATATTATGATCTAAGGAAAGCATCCTCCCATGTAATTTGATAAATTAGAAACCAATATCCCATGGTTTGGAGATAAGGCTTAGCAGTTAAGAACACTTGCTGGTCTTGCAGAAAACCAAGGTTTCACTTCCAACAACCAAATGACCCCTAACAACCTTCTGTAACTCCAGTTCCAGAGAATCTGATGCCTTCTTCTGGCCTCCATGGGCATGCACATGATGCACAGATATACATGCAGGCAAAATATCCATACATAAAAAATAAATTAAAAAATTAAAAAAATGGTCCTCAATTCCTATCATTACTAATACACACACACACACACAGACACACACACACACACACACACACACACACACACACTTCTTACCTCATGATATTGCCTCACTGTTGAACAATGAGTAATCCCATTTTACGAATGTAACTCACTTTTTTCCAATCCTATTGAATCTTTTATTTTTTTCAATAAGAATGGATATAAAAATGCCTTTTTTATAACCTAAATACCCACTAATAGGGCCAAAGTGTCTAGAGCAACTGACAGTATAACTCAAATGGTAAGAATATTCACATACACACTGGGAAGGAAGCAACATTGAAATATGAAAAGGGCAGCACACATGTTAGGAAGTAAGTGGTGTTTCATTATAGCCAACAACAGGAATTCTCAGTATTCAACAGAAACTAAATTCCTGAGAATAAAATAACAACTCACTAACAGCAGAACTGACTCTAAGTTCTGGTTTACAGGGACAGGGATGTAGAGTGATTGCCCTCTCATGGCTGAAGCCCCAGGATCAAACATTAACACAGCAGAATCATCAACATTATGAAATAAATATAAACGAATAAGTGATGGCCCAATGAGCTGGAAGAACCACATTTATGTGTGACATTCATGTTTAAATAACAGAAAATCTTAAGGCATGATGATCCTTGTTACAGAGCTGGTTTAAAGAAAAGTGGAACCTCACTTCCTCCCAGTTCCCAGTCAGCTGACAGGGAAGAGCACTGTTCAGTCCAGTCACTATCTGTGTGTGAACTGCACTCTGAGTGGCTTCTGCTCTCACCCTGGACTCCAATAAGGGAACAGCACTCTGAACTGGGCTCATCTCAGGCAGTGCATGCACAGGCTCCCTCAGAGGGGATCAATGGCCCTGTTTCCTCATCCCATGATTTCAACTACAGATCAACCCCCTTTCCCTCCCCAGTCACCTCCACCCATCTACTTAGACTTTCTCCAAAGTCCATTCTTTCATCTGACATGCTACAGTTGTATCTGTTTATTCAGTTACCATCCATCCACCCCATGAAAAGTTACATCAGGACAGAAGCCTTTGACTCCCTGACTCATTCATGGACTTAAGCTTGTTCAATGCACTGGTGAATTAGACAGGTGTGAGGAACTCCCAGGTGTGCTGAATTTCTTGTTGCCTTCCTTGAATTAAATTTCCTACTGGGATTAGTCATTATAGTTCCTCTAAATAAAAAAAAACACATTAAAAATGTTTTCTGTAAGTAAAAAGTTAATCATGTTCTGCTTGCTTTATTGAACATATGCCGAGTGGAGAGGACAAACACATGGAACAGAGTAGAAGAAAAATGTGACCTGAAGTAGACCGACTCAGAAACAAATTGTTCCCACTTGATTTTTTTCATAATACATTTAAAATAATTCATCAGATTACCTGAATTATAGTGATCTGTGGAAAACCCAGGCAATTTTTGAATAAATGAGAGATATTCCATCTGAGCTGATTCCAGAAAGGGGTGACACACGTGATCTCCTCCAAGACTGAGCTTCTCCCTGCCCTCTGTTCCCCCAAGAGTGGATCCAGCTCAGTTCTTGTTTCTCTGTATAAGGAGGACTGGGCATACATATTGGCTAATTTTTCTGTGACTTGGTGCCGTCTCTCAGAAAGTTCTGTATATATGTCAGCTTTGGGATAAAAGTGGATAAAGACAAGAAGCAGACAGTAATTTAACTGATTTTTCTGAGACACTTTTCATGAATAACACATAAATTATGTACCAGTTTTTCTTTGAGACAGTCTCATGTACCTTAGACCTGCCTCAAGGTTTCTATTAAGCCAAAGGTGACCTTAACTTCTCCAGGTCCTCCTGTGTCTGTCTCAAGGGCTGAGATGACAGGCATGCACTGCACACTCAGTTATGTGCTGCTGGGAACCAAATTGAAGGCTTGGTGCATCTGAGGCAAGGACTCTACCAGCTGAGCTACATCTTCAACTCACCACGTTTTAAGCATAATAAAATTACTCCTGTGTAATTCCTTAACAGATTAGAAAAGTGTCCCTAACTGACCTGACTACTGTCATTATCCCGTGGATAGAGCAAACTGAAAGGCCTCTTCCCATCTAGATACCAATTCTTAACAAAGTATTCCTTCCCTTATGGATCTATGCTTCGTAACATAAAAGTCTGGTCTCTACTTTCTACCGCATGTGAATGTATATGCAAATGTATAAATTGCCAAGTATCATATTTTTAAAATGTTATAAACAAAGTCAGATATCGTGACATAACCCTGTAATACCTATATTTGGAGATGAGGTAGAAAGAGCACACATTTAAGGCCAGCCTGGCTACATAAGCAAACCACATCTAAAACAATAACAAGGATAATATGACAAACAATAAGTACATTTACTTTCTAACAGAAATTTCCTTGACAACTGACAGTATCATATAAATGGTCTATTATAATTTAAATATAAAACACCAAGCACAACAGACAGAACACTTATTAGCTAATTTTAGGACACTGAATTAACATATAAAGCTACTATCTAAAGAACCACACTACTGTGTTATAATGAAATCAGTTAAGCAAAAACCTGTGACTTTAGAAGATTCACATACCGTTATGGCCTTCTTCCTCTGTGTCTAATATAGCTGAGAAACCTCCATTAATGATGTCCAGGAAGAAGTCTGCAGGGTTGTTGTGGGAATCATATTCGTAACCTACAAAGAAGTTGGCCATGAACACAAACTTGAGGACCCTCTCAGAGAGTGGGATGGGGAGGGGAGACAGAATCTAAGAGCTTCTTCTTCGTCTTGCCCCTCCCCCACTATCTTATCCTTTCCTCTTGCACATACCCTCATAATATTTCAAAAATATCTGCTTCCCAGTATAATATAAACATATATGTATATACACATTTGTGAATATATATGTATGTTGATGTGTATGTTCTACATACATATGTGAACTCTTTCTATGAAACAATCTTTTGAATTTGGCCTAAATTTTTATTGGACTCCAAAGACTCACAAACGTTTACACTTTTTTTTTTTTGATTTTTTTTTTTTTTTTTGATTTTTTGAGACAGGGTTTCTCTGTGTAGCTTTGCGCCTTTTTCCTGGATCTCGCTCTGTAGACCAGGCTGGCCTCGAACTCACAAAGATCTACCTGCCTCTGCCTCCCGAGTGCTGGGATTAAAGGCGTGCGCCACCACCGCCCGGCAACGTTTACACTTTTAAATGTCAAAGATTAATCAAAAACAGAGAGTGATACAGAGAGCTGCTGGTCAATGGCTTTTACAGCAGCCACAAGAATATACAGCAGACGGCAATTAACAACTCCGGTGTCAACCCTCCAGAGGAATAACTCTCTGACTGAGGAATCTCACTAAGCAAGGCTTATGGGCCCCAAAACTCAAACGCCAGGTGCGTGCGTCTGTCATTTCTCTCACGTGCCGCTATGTGTCTTCCCTACAAACAGCTGTGGTGTCTCCCCAGGGCCTATGACACCGTTGCTTCTGTCTGTGATTCCACATGTGCAAAAACAGCTGGGGTGTCTCCCCAATACCTGCACAATGATGTGTGATCTCATACAATATGTACATGTGATATCATGATCACATCTCAATGTTATGGTCACTTATATCTGTGGACTGCCTGAAGATCACTCATCATTAAGCTGTATAATTTTGATATGTAGAAAATATACTAGGATTTGCTTCAAAATTAGATCTATTATTCCATGAGGACTGTAAGACACTTAGGCCCTGTTTTTTATCACTAGCACAGACTTACATAAAGAAAACAACAATTTCTTCTCAGTTGTAAGACATGCTACATACAATTGGCTGATTTTGAGCCTCAGAGCAAATTCAAACTACACTCAATGCTTCCTAAGATAAACCTCCAGAGAAAATATGCAAGGTATTCCCAGGTGTCTATTGTAGAACCAAGGCCAGACACAAAGCAACATTGGTGCCAGTTCCCTGCTTGATAAGTCTGGCTGGTAAAGACCTACGCCCTAAAAAATTCCTCAGCAGCTTGTCTCACTGGGCACTGTGCCCCCGGCCTCATGTCACCGCCTGAACCTTGCATGTGGGCATTGCCATGGTTACTCATGCCCTCAGATGTAACTTTTTTTACTTTCCATGGGATGGATATAAGAGGAGACAGAACAAAGAAAGAGGGAGAAGCTGGAGAAAAATAAAGAAAATTCCTCAGTACGTGTTTGAGTCTGGTTCCCTCAGATAAATAAGAGTTATCCCTAAGTCCTACTACTCTGAAAGCATTCTTTTTGCAACTCTGGATGTAGTTCAGGGAGCTGGTCTCTCAGGCTGCTAGAGAGTGACGGAAAGCAAACATTTAAACCTATATTTGGAGGTACAATCATCCATAAGTATATTCGTATTTCACTAAAATGGAACTGACGTCATGAATCATTAAAAAATATTTCATCATCCAATCTGACTCTGAAAAAAACAGGCAGATACAAAAACATGAGTTCACAGAAGCCAGACTTAAGCCACTCTAGCCCTCAAGCATTGCCTATACCTGAAATGCAAAGTTCAACTAATTTAAGTAACATCTCCACAGCTCCTCAGAGTCAGATCACACTAGGGGAAAACTGAAAACCACCATGTGTTAAGTGAGCAAGAACACGATGATGCTGGGTTTCCAAAGCTGTTCCAATGACAAATAACCAGACTTGAGGCCAGCATGTTAATTAAGAGGGTCACCACAATGGGGATGCAGAATAAGAAGCTCAGGAAAAATACTGTAACACAGACATGACACAGGACAGCAGAAAGAAAAGAGACCTGAACAACAAGCCTGTGCTGCACAACTAACAGAGTCCTGTCACCAAATTAACCAAAGGTATTTAAAATGGAGAAACCCACACACAGTAAGTCTGCAGGAAGGTCAAGCAGTACTCCTGGGAAGCCCTGTTCTCTTCCCAGATCCCTTGAATGAAGGAGATCTCACAGCAAAAGCCAGCCATACCTGCGGATGTGAAGTACTCCAACGCCTCTTGTGCAGGCCCGTGATACATGACTTTTCCTGAGGCCACTAAGGTGAGGCTATCAAAAAATCTGAAGATGGAGTATTGAGCCTGATTAATGGAGAAGATGATTGTCTGTCCCCTCATAGACATCCTAAGTTTAAAGAGGGAAAATCATAAGTCACTGGAACATCGAAAACTTAAAATTCTCAAGAAAATATTTTATTCCTGAAGTTATATTCTTTGTTCCCATTTCAGCTTGAATTTTTCTTAAAAACATCTCCTCTCACTGTATTATGCACTTGATAGATGTAGATGAATTTTTAAACAGTCTTATTAAATAAGAAACACAGAGCCAAATATAGTTAATAGCCAAAGAGATCAGAGCAATAGCCAAGACTAGCCTTAGCTTACCACCAGCAGTAGCTTTCACAGAGAGAGCTTCTCCCTGCCTAATCTGCGCTTTTATTGCCTTCCTGTTCTGCCTTCTCATTGGCTATAAGCCCAGCCACAAGACTTCCTCATCACTGCCTGTCTATACAGACCTCCAGGTCTCTATGGTTGGTGCTGGGATTAAAGGCACGTGTCACCATGCTTGGCTGTGTCCTTGACATACAGAGACTCTGTTTTGCCACCACCTGACTTCTGTTTATGGCTATGACCTCTGATCACCAGTCAAACTTTATTAACATACAAATAAAATATCACCACAGATAAAGAAACAAAGCTCCAGGCTTTTATTTAAAAAACTAGGACTTCTAAAGTGTAGGACATCAGTAGTCCAGGGACCACTAACTATGTAGATCCCTGCACAGTCTTCTCAGACACTGAATCACAATATTAGGGAGTCAGGGCAAGGAGTCCATATCATGAAAAGACAACTAGGGTGATGGGCAGGTTCACTCAAGCCTGGGAACGCCTGACAGAGCACAGATTACAACTATGAGTGTATTCACAATTCCCTTCAATCGTTTACACTTTCTGCCTCTTCAGGAACTGGGTTTCATTGTTCTGATACTGTAATTCACATTATTAACGACTTGTTCTCCCTGCTTCAGCAAGAACCTCATCTCAATTTTCACAATATCGGCATAAGGCATGTCTAATAAAATTCCCCCCTTCCTGTTGATAAGGCTTAAAAGGTCCAGCAACATGCCAAGGGGTCAGTTAGTGAGTTGCCAAGCTGGGATTTGATCATTGGTTTAATTCTCTGATAGGAAAAAGTAAGCTGAACTATCATTTCAGAGAGTCATATCTTCTGTAAGGAGAAACAATAACCCAAAATACTGTTTAAAAGTCTTTGAAAATATGTTTATAAAAGGTGGGTATGGTGGCACATCTGGCCTGGACTGATCAGCTCAGCTACCACCCAGGCACACATCCAGGGCTTTGAGTTTGCCCAACCCAACATCTACCCCATCTGTGACCTGCTGTAGCACATGTAGGGACTGATCCTGCAGATCCATAACTGGAGGATCTCCATGACTCAGGGTAGCAGCAGGACATCCCAGAGGAGTTTCACTGAGGGTCCTGCATTGATGGTGTACCAGAAGCCAGAGGCCTTGAACCTCACCAACAACTGGTTATACAAGTAAAGCTGTTTGGACAGAAGGGTCTACTCCATGACGTGCTGAAGCTCCCAGTGCCACTAATACAAATGAAGAGGAGATGGGGAGGGGGAGAGACAGGAGTGAAGTGTTTGTTTTTGTTTCTTTTATTCTGTTGTTTCAGTTGTTGCTGTCTTGCTTTTATATTGTATTGTTTGTTTAATTTTTAATTAATATTTTTACTTTTTTATTTTTGGTTTTTTTTTTTTAAACTTTCCTTTGGCAAATGCTATGAGGGTGAAGTGTGGATGCTATCGGGGAACAGACTGGGAGTTGGGTGGGATTGGTGCATGATATGAAATTCCCAAAGAATCAATAAAGAATTTATGTTTATTTTTAAAGGTGAGTATGGTGGCATATCTGTAATACCCCAGCACTGGGGAGGATCAGAAGTTCCATGTCCACCTAGGTTACATGAGACCCTGTTTCATTAAGACAAACAGAAAAAAGAAGAGAGGGAGAAAGGGAAAGAGGAAGGGAGGAAGGGAGAGAGGGAGGGAGGGAGGAAGGGAAGGAGGGAGGGAGGGAGGAGGGAGGGAGGGAGGAAGAGAATAAGAAAGAGTGAGAGAACTAAGCATGGTAGTGCACACCTTGAATTCCAGCAGGACAACTGGTTGGTAGCAACAAGATAAGGAGCAGAATAATGACATAAGAGCCGATTGTTTTCCCTGTCAGACTGTTAATAAATCACAAAAGGAAAAATTGTAATTTCATGTGACATAACCCAGAACCACCAGCATGATTAGATGATCAAGATTCAAGACAGAAAAGGGAGATGGATCAATGGGTAAATTCAGTTCATGCCAAGTCTAAAGACCTAAGTTCAGTTCCCAGAAACTAGTTGGTGGAAGGAGAAAGTCAACTCCTTGAGTTGTCCTCTAACCTCCACAGATATGCTACACACACATAAAACACATACAATAAAAAAAAAAAGTTTTTTAAAAAAAGTATTCTACCACTAGGATGCACTTCCAGGAGTGTTGGAGACCAAGGAGAACACAGCATATCAGGGCCTGAGTCTGCTCCAAGAACACTGGGAGAAACCACACTTAGGATGACCCCACCCAATGCACTAAGACTAGCCATGGCATGAGACACAGGGACAGAGAGAAGCGTTCCATACTGAAAATGAACAAGAACTTGATCTTAGAGTGTCCTGAAGCAGACAGGAGAGGAGACAGACAGGGAAGGTGTGACACCTGAGGAGTCTACAGACTAGAAGGTGACAAGGCCCCAGGTGTTGACTTCCTCACCGGGAAGGTGCAATGGTGGATGGTGTGGTTCTTGGAGGGACAGGCAGGAGTATTTAGGGTGATGGACCATGATGTCAGAACAAAACAAAGAACAAGGGGAAGGAAAGACAGACAGAGAGTACAGTAAAGTTCAACAGCCAGGAGACCAGGTCATGGGAATTAGACAGTCCTTATATGGTTCTTGGGGTTATTCAGTCAGTTTGAAACTCTTACTAATTTTTAGAATATAAAATCTAACCCTTACACTTTTTTCTATAAATGTTTCTGTAGCTAAAGGTATCTCCAGTCCCGCCCAGGCCCACAGCCACTCAGACCCAAATAAACACACAAACACTTATATTATTTAAACTCTTTGGCCTAATGGCTCAGGCTTCTTGCTATCTAGTTCTTATATCTTAAATTAACCCATTTCTATTAGTCTATAAGTTGCCACATGGCTTGAGGCTTACTGATACTTTACATCTTACTTCTCATGGCGGTGGCTGGCAGTGTCTCCTGACTCAGGCTTCCACTTCCTAGAATTCTCCTCTCTGCTTGTTCTGCCTATACTTCCTGCTTGGCTACTGGCCAATTAGCATTTTATTTATCAACCAATCAGAGCAACATATTCACAGCATACAGAACATCCCACAGTGTGGTGGTATTGTGTTCCCCAAAATAGTGTGCATCCTAACAAACTTATCTGGGGTCAGAGGAAAGAACAGCCACTAGATAGACATAGAGGCCAGAAAATGGTGACACACATGCCTTTAATCCTATCACTTGGGAGGCAGAGATTCATTTGGATCTCTGTGAGTTCAAGGCCATACTGGAAACAGCTAGGCATGGTAACAAGAGCCTTTAATCCCAAGGAGTGATGGTAGAAAGCAGAAAGGTATATAAGGCATGAGGACCAGAATCTAGAAGCTTTTAGCTGGTTAAGCTTCAGGCTTTCAAGCAACAGTTCAGCTGAGATTCATTCTGGATGAGGACTCAGAGGATTCCAGTCTGAGGAAACAGGATTAGCTAAGGAACTGGCAAGGTGAGGTGGCTGTGGCTGGTTCTGCTTCTCTAATCTTCCAGCATTCACCCCAATACCTGGCTTCAGATTTGTTTTAATTAATAAGACCTTTTAAGATTCATGCTACACCACAGCACCTACCTTTTCTGTCTAATCAAAAGGAAGGTTTTAATTTTAACATAGTAAAATTACATATAATAGAACAGTTATCAAGCAAGAATATCTAGTCTATTTGTATTTGGCAAAATTAAAGAAAATATTCTATCTATCCTATATTTGTGAGTCTAAAGTTTCATTATCTAATTTATTTTTTATCATAACCAAGGAAAATTATAATTGGGCACCATTTGTAGCTGATGTATTCCTATTTGTAGTTGATATATTCCTGTGTCCACCTGGCTCTTGCAGCTGCTCAGACCAAGGTAAACACACAGAGACTTATATTACTTATAAACTGTATGGCCGTGGCAGGCTTCTTGCTATCTAGTTCTTATATCTTAAATTAACCCCCTTCTATTAATCTATAAGTTGCCACATGGCTTGTGGCTTACCAGTACTTTACATCTTGTTTTTCATGGCAGCGCTGGCAGTGGCTCCTGACTCAGCCTTCCACATCCCCGAATTCTCTCCTCTCTGCTTGTCCTGCTTATACTTCCTACCTGGCTACTGGCCAATCAGCATTTTATTTATCGACCAATCAGAGCAACACATTCACAGCGTACAGAACATCCCACAGCAGGTTTCAACCATAGACTTCTTTCTTGAGAGAAGAAAATGCCATTTCTTTTATTTCATTATTCTCCAGGTTCAGGACCCAGACCTTGTAATCATTCCCTCAGCCACCACATCCAGGGCTAATCTCGGAGACAATGCTATATATTCCAACTTCAAATCACCTCAGAACCAACCATTTTCTACCTAAGAAACACCCACACATCAGCCTCCTGCTGATATCTTTACATCAACATAGTGCAACTGTACAACCATCTCCATGATGCATGCTCTGCTCTAAACACAGAAGCCTTCCCACATCCCCTGCCATGGAAACCTTAGTCCTTACAGTGGCCCAGGTGGTCCAGGCAATCTACATTCATTCCAACCAACCTGCCTCACCTCAACTGTGAATGTGGAGGGCTGAATTATGTCCTTCCAAAGACTCATTTGTAGAAGACTTCATATCTAAGAACTTAGAATGTGGCTATAATTGGAGAGAGAGTCTTTTAAAAGGTGGTTAAGTTTAAATGAAATTACTAGTATGTTCTAATGTAACTGGTGTTCATTTAAGAGATCAGGGCATAGACACATGAAGAGGAAAGAGACACCATCCACAACTCAGTGACCGAGGCCTCAGGAGACACAGCCTGTGGATACTTCAATATCTGGCTCCCAGGATTGAGAACTGTAAGAAATATAACTACTGTCAAGTCACTCAATCTGTCTTCAGCAGTGCATTAGCAACTTTCCATCCCCTCAGGCCACTGGGTTCTTGTCAACTAGTTCTATTTAATGTTCCAGACACATCAAACATGCTTTGCTTCAGAACAAATGCATTTCCCCTCTATACAGCACTCTCTTCAGATCTCACCCACTCATCCTCAGCTCACTTGTCACATGCTTGAGGGTTATGGTGACATTTATTTAAAGCAGTGCTCCACCTTCACCACAGCCATCTTTCCCTATGCTCTTGTCTCATTGTCTTGATGTGTGTTCCTTGTTAATTGAAGTTTCCCTTCAACAATCAAGGAAGAAATTCTGATGCTTACTTCTGAATCCCTGCACCAAAAATACACACAAGTGACCAGGTATTAAGTGAATAAAACTTAATGTTTCTTCAGCACTTACCTTCTCAGGACCGAGATGACATCTGTTGTAGTCCTCAAGTCTAAGCCAGTGGTGGGATCATCCAAGAACAGAATGGGATGCTCTGTGACCAGCTCCATTGCTATACTGGTCCTTTTCCTGAGCTCCTTAGATCTAGGCTAGAGCACCAATGACCATCATTATCAACAAGAACAACCACAGTCATTGTCATTTGGTGAACTCACCTGTTATAGCAATAAAAGGTTTTGTTATGTCTTTATCCTGAGGAGCAAAATATGGGCACCTGGTAGAAGAAGGACATTTCTCTTTTACCAAGTGAGTAGAAAGAGGCTCAGGCCAGACTTGATATGAAGCCCATGATAATGACAGTTACTGTTTGTTCTTTATCAAGTCACATGTTCTAGGGTAATGAGTTACCACACTCCAAGACTGGCACAGTGAGATCTCTGTTGAAGGAACGAGGAAGACGGGACAGGAGAAGATGAAGTATCTCTAATAATTTAGTAGTCATTTAACACCCTCCTAACACACACAGGACACACACAAGAAAGGCACTCTACACAACACACAATCACATACACACACACTGGCATGTGAACACACAAGTGTACACACACACAAATATTTTGATAATTGAGAATAGAATTTGCGCAAAGCTACACAAAGAAACCCTGTCTCGAAAAACCAAAAAGAAAAAAAGAATAGAGTTTATAGGCAAGCAGATGTCCTTATTTTTATAGATGAAAAGTCATTAAGTACTCAGGAGGAAGATACTCCCTAATGTTCTTTTATAATGCCGCCGTGAGAAACAGCTTTAGTGAGCATGATGTTGTAAACACTCATGGGCCCAGGAGGCTGGTATTAGCACTGTACTATAGTGCGGGATATACAACAGTCAAACTTTTGGAGTAATGACCTATTGCCTCCACATTTATAAAATCAAAATCTTATGAAAGGCCAAAGAGAAGTCTTAGCAGGGAAAAGTCACTTGCCACACATGCCTGAAGCCTAGGTTCATTGCCTGGAACTCACATATAAAGCTATATGCAGTGGAATGCATCCATAATTCCATCAAGATGTAATTACAGTGAGATGGGAGGTGGATCAGGAGCACTGGGCAAGTGTGAAGGCCATCAGCAGAATGAGACAGACCCTGCCTTATAAACAAGGATGGAAGAGAGAATGGATCCCTGACAAAGATGTACTCTGACTTTCATGTGTGTGCTATGGCATTCAATTGGACACACACACACACACACACACACACACACGCACGCACACACACACATGAATGCAGGCATACACACATACACCTTTTCTAAAGCAATCATAAAAAGTATATTAAAATTCTTGCAGTATATTATATTTCATAACTTCAAGAAGTTAATAAATATTTTTATATGTTGCCCCTAAAAACAAGTAAACAACTTAGGGCAATGACTAATTATTGTTAAAAACAGAACAAAAGAAAGAAGTTTATTGTAGAGATAAAGCTATGTAAATAAACAGAGCCAAAGCAAACAAAATTCCGCCACTCAGGAAAAAGAGAAAGCATGGTGAATGTGAGCTTTTTTATTATTCATCCCATCAAGACAAACAACATCTCATCAACGACTGTGGAGAAGTATTGTGGGAATCAACAGCCCGTACCTTCCTGTTCCTCACTGCCTCTAAGGAGGAGTCACCACAGGAGTTAGTTCATGAGAATCATATCCTGGGGAACTCATTTCCATCCATACCACCAAATGTCTGCTCAGCAGACATCTATGTATAATCTTCTTAGTGAATTGATGTCGCTGTGAGAGACAGAATGGTTTGGAGGACATAAGAAAGGGAAAAAAAACCCTAATGTTGAAAAACTCTAGGCATAAAATAAATTAAATGCCTGATCAAGTTCTGTAAACAATGTAATCATAAATATTTGGGGACTGAAAATGGTTATAGACCTGACACGCTGAGGATATAAGGATTTTATTCATTTTGATAGTTAAGAATGTAATTGTTAAAGATTAAGAATAATTAAGTATTTAGGAATGAACTATTACATAATAGTCTTTTAAAATATGTTAGTAAGAAACTAGTTAGCTATGAAGTTCACCACTTATCTATTACCCCTCCTGATCCTGCACAAATCCTCAGAGGAGTCACCAGGTCCACTCTGTTGCTCTTGCTCAAGTTTGTACCATTAAAACCTAACACAGGAGCTGAGAAAAAAATATTGACAGAGGATAAAAAAGGAAGGAGCAGGGGCAAAAGGCTATCCTATTTTTCCATCCAGTTACAAAGATAAAACAATCTTGAAAAAAGTAAACAAGGAGTGAAAGGTTTATTTCAGCATAAAATTTAAAAGTACAGTCAACCATTGCAGGGAAGTCCAGGCAGGAAGCCGATGCAGCTGGTTACAGCCAGTCCAGAGCACAGAGAGGATGAATGCGTGCAGGCCTGTCAGTGTTCGGCTCACTTTCCCCATTCTCATGACACCCAGGACCCAAACACAAAGAATGGTGCTGCCTGAGTGGGCTGGGTCTTTCCACATCGATTAACTCAATCAAGACAGTCACCTCAGAAATGCCCACAAGCCACTGACTACAATTCCTCATTGAGACTCTCTTCTAGATGATTCCAGGTGGCTCCAGACTGTGTCAAGGTGACAGTTAACACTAGCCACCACAGACAGGATGAGATAAAAACACAGGAAGGCTACAGAAAATAACAAGCACTGAACAAGTCAGAAGTAAATGCTAAAGAGACCAAGTACAACCCTGGAGGAAATAAATGCAGAGTGAAACACAGAGCCAGAGTCCTCAATCCCAGGTCATATGTCAGTCCAGAAAACATTCTGAAACAACAAAGGGACAAGTCCTGTGGGGAAGAGACAATAAACAGAAGAAAGCCCTTGTCAGATTCTCCATGAGTCAAGAGTTTAAGGCTAAGGAAGAGGAGGCTCATGTGAGGAAACTTGGAAATGGCCATGTGAGGAACACTTTTCCCTCCTGGATCACACTCCATTCCCAGGTTCAACCATTGTAAGAAGGTTTCCCAGTTCAATCTCCACTTTACATCACGTAACCAGTCACTTACTCATTAATACAGAGAGCAGCACCTTGACCACACACATTATAGGAAACTGCTGAAGGAGGGTCATATTATCAACACGGGGATTTTTTTTTTTTTTTTTTTTTTTTTGGCCCTGAATCTTTCAAGGTTTTTCTTCACATTACCTTGACATTTGCCACTTTATCCAGATGCAGAATTTCAAGGACCTCCTTAATTCGCCTTCTTCTTTCATCTCTTGTTACAGTCATTGGGAGTCGAAGAGCTGCTGAGAACTCTATATTGTCTCTCACAGTCACCGTTTGCATCACCACGTCATTCTTAAGGTTAAATAGTATTTCAATTAAATATGGTTATCACTAAGACAAGCATTCTAACAAATGTAACCTAATCCTCATATAAACCACACACAATGTAATACTCTACTGAAAAATAAGCTTTCAGTGTTACTAATCTCAAGTCCAGAGCCTGAAGAAATCATTTCACACACACACACCCCTTCCCATCTGCCTCCCAAGAGATTTAGATGACTGCTACCTGCAATTATTTGCAGAAAACAACTTCTAAGCAGTGGAGAAAGATGAAGGAACGGCAAAGTCAGACAACAGTAGTCTTTGTAGAATTAAATCCCAGCTGCAGTTACTAATGCTGTACCACAGCTGTCAGACTCCAATCCCTCCCCATCTTCCTATTTAATAATGCCTGCCTCAGGCTAATGAGTCACTAGGAAAAGCTGGTGTAGAGAAAGTTGGCCCTGTATTGTGTCATATAACTAATTGGAAACACACAAATCTATAAGCTGAGCATCTAACCATACAGAAGAAGGGGAAATCGAAAATTACAAACCCACCAAAACTTACTTGTGGTACATAACTAGAAGTACATTTGAAATTAGCAGGTCGAGGTTTTCCATTTATCAAAATATCTCCTGATAATCCACGTGGATCTTTCCTTGCAGCTAAGACATCCAATAACCTACAACGGGTTATATATGTTGTGTAGTTTACTTTCTCCCTTCAGTAAAAGCTATCACCTTTTAGCTACTCAAAAAATAAAAATTCTGCATATCATAAGTTTAACTAAAATCACACACACACACACACACACACACACACACACACACACACACACACACTGCTTTCAGCTCATTATGTGCTCTAATACAGCCCAGACCACATGACCATCCCTCCCTGCAATCTGACCTTGGGGAATCAAACTCATAATGTGCTTTTGTATTTTGAGAATTAGGCCTAATGATGATTTCTTGTTCCCAGAAAACTTTGCTTCATCTTTCTAATTTTAATTCTATCTCCTTCACATGAAATAATAATATGATCCAACACCATATACAATCACTGTATCATTTCCTATCAGTAAAGTGGACCTAGTAAGACTTTCTGTTCTTGGCAGAAAATTGAATGCACCCTCCTGCACAGTATCCACAGCACATGGGACCAGACTCATATATATATATATATATGAGTCTGGTCCCATGTGTATATATATATATATATATATATATATATATATATATATATATATATATATATACTCACATATACACTCACACAATACATAAATAACCCCTGTGGAAGTAATTTTACAGCACAGAAACTGGATACAAAGGGCTCGCATGTGCTTTCCGTTATACTCACCAAGATCGGCTCCCATCTTCAGGTCCCATGATGGCATTGAGGCCAGGTCTCATGATCCCACTGTAAGCACAAAGTCATACTGGTTGATTTTCTATTTAAAAGAAGTTATATTAGCTTACTGTCTACACTGAATATTCTATTGAAAGTGGATGGTATTGTACACATAAGTACAAACTCAAAGGAAAAAATTTAAATATTAATACAAGTCTATTATTTTTGAAAGGTGTTAAATGCTAGTGGAGACTCATGAGGAAAATGCCTCAGATATCACAAAATACATTTTGTTTATTATTTAAACGACTTCTCTTTTTTAAAACATGGTGCATCTAAGTTCAGTGTTCCTTGAAGCAAGTAGCAGGTTCTCATGAAGACTCAATTACACATATGGGCTTTATGTGTCAAGTACACAACAGCTTCTTGTTCATGTTTGATGATCAGTCTCTTCATATAGCCCTGCTTGCTGCCTCCTAAACCTCATCACAACAAACCAATGATTCATGGGATATCAGTAGCAGTGTCATTACTATTAAAATAGGGTCAAACTAAAGTCAGTGCATTGTAAATAGAAATCCAAAGACTTAAAAGGAAGCTTTCTAGAGGACAGGAGAGCATTGCCAAGTTTAACATTCAAAACAAAACAAATCACACCTTAATCAAAATAGGAAAGCGATTTTGGAAATAGGAAAAAGGAAAACTACAAACCCACAAAATGATGACTTCCTTTCCTGATAAAGTAACTAGAATACTCTCAGTTTAGAACTGGGAGATATCCCTCAAGTACAGGACATTCTTCATTGATGTATAGGTACAGCACAAATAGATGTCAGAAAATGGATTGATTCACAGGAGTGAATATCCAGATTGAAAAAAAGGCATATTCTTATAGAAAAGTTAGCTACATTGCCATTTCTTATTTCATATCCACACAATGTGTCAATCCTTTGCCCTGCCCATTCCCCTCTTAGTAAGAAAATGATGGAAGTTCTGGTGGAGGAGCAGAAATGACCAGTGCCCAAGAACAGAGGCCATGGTTGGGGTTGGGCGGAAGAGTCTAAACAGACTGAGCTGGGAAATCTTGGTGTGGAATTTGGTTGGAAGCACACCTTCTCCACATTATGGAACAATGTGTGGAATGTTGGTTTTAGCTCTTCTTAGCTCTTAATGAATTTTGAGCAAATACACGAGGACCCGGACTTTCTGCTGTTGGGACTTCCTCATTGCTTCCATCTCATCACTTGTAACTGACCCAGACAGCCTGTTAGAAACTCTCAGTTCAGTTATGAGAGTGCATGTGCGTACAGACACATATACAGTTCTTGTCTATATTCAAATTTCTAGGTATTAAATCTTCAATATTCCCTCATCATATATTGATTTTAATAGTGTCTTTGATATTGTGTTTTCATCCTTAATTTTATTGAGTTAAAATCATTTCCCAGGGTTTATTTTTTGTGTGTAATATGTCTAAGGAATTGTCAAGCTTGTTTGTGTTTTCAAAGAACCAACTTTTTGTGTTATTAATTTAATAAGTTGTTCTTTTAGTCTCCATCTCATTAATTTCACTGTGATCATGAGTCTATCTGTATGTATGACAAGCTGAGGCTGGGGGATGTTTCAATGTGTGAAGCATTTGCTGTGTGAGGGGGAGGACCTAAGTTCAACATCCAGAATTCACATGACCTTGGGTGCAGTAGTGGGCACCTGTAACTCCGTGCTCTATGGAGAGGTGGAGACAGACAGGAGAATCCCAGGACACTTGCAGGCTGCTAGTCTGGCATACCCAGCATTGAACAATGAGAGACTTTGTCTGCAACATGGTAGAAGGTGAAGACCAGTGCTCAAGGTTGTCCTGTGACGGCCTTGTGCCATGGGTGTGTCATAGCGTCCTCACATCTGCACATGTGAACACATACTCACACATACACTTATACACACATGTAAACAGATATAAGGACATACACTTAAACACACACTAAACAGATATACACTGAACACACACAAACACATACACGTGCGCATACACACACAGCTTATGATAATAGACAACTTGTTGAAAAAGTTATAAAATATGCTGATATCTTTAGTTTATGCACATACTTGATATTAAATAGTCTTCTTATCACTTCTGTTTTTTTACGAAATGGAAAGCCACTCTGCACAGTTTCTCTATAGCTGATGTTATGAAAACTCAACACAGCCTCTCCAGTCAATGTGTTCGGGTCACTGGTGTCTATTCCAGGAGGGTCACTGGGATTTCTTTCTATCATCGGGATTGTAACAGGGTCATTATTGGAAGACATCTCCAGAGGTTCTTCCTTCCTGTAGAAGGAACAGCAATAGTGAGTTGATGGTCCACACACACATCATTATTACATGGAATAGCACACTTCAGTATTGTTCTAAATGGTGCAGTCATAGGCTGATTCCTTCCTGATGAACGCTCTCTATGGCTGTGATTACCTAAGGACCCAATGAGAAGCAGACGGAACTGAGTACATAGACTCCCCTTAGGTACCAAATTCCTAAGAAATAAATGAGCCCTAATGAACAGAGTATAAATGTTATTCATAATTCATAAAGGAAGAAAGGGACAGATGACGTGGTAGATTTGTCTTACTTCAAAAGCATATTATGATATTATATAAGTTCAGAGGTAGAATACATGACCACCATTACCACATCTCCTCTGTGTTTGGGTGTGCACATATGCACAGGTGTGCAGACATGTGGATTTGTGGAAGACAAAAATCACATAGCAGATACACATGCAGAGAGAGCTCTTCTGGAACAGGGTGGCCAAAATACACAGTTGGTTCAAGGCATATGTCAGTTCAAGATACAGAGATGGTTCAGGGACAGATTGTTCCATAGCACAGAGCTGACTCCAGGCACAAGGGTCTGAACAAATGGGAGCTCAAGTGAGCCACTTCACTTATGTGGTCCTGGTGAGCAGAAGTCCTGGGGTCAGAGTTGAGAGTCTGTTGCCTTGTGTCTAGTGATGCACACATCAGGTGGCCTGATGATGGCTCAGTGGGTGTGACCCAAGTGAGGGCATGACAGCGCTCATTGCTCTGTGTTCTGGACATGCACACAAGCTTGGTTTCTTGTGCAAGGTTTTCAAACATCATGGGCCTATGTGTTCCTGGTTTGTTATGTTTATAGGTAGAAATAATTTATTTGTATTAATAAATTATTTATAAATCTATATCTTACTGTCTGTGCTGGGCACTTGTACACATAAGGTACAGAGTCATTTTGCCTCAGCATTGCTTTCAAAATGAAGCAAACCACTGCTGTATAAAATGGAGTCACCCAGGACAAGGCACACTCTGAAAACTACTGTCCTATATAATACAAAGGAACACAGATGGGCACAGCCTGAGCTCTGCACACTCAGTCTCTCACAGTGCTAGAACCAGGAGCTTCTGTTCTCTGAGTTTGAGCTGTGGTGGGGATCCAAAACCATCAAGCACATGTCATGGTGCCCTGGGATGCGCTGGGTGGTGGGCAGCCATGAGGGACAGTAGTGCAGGTAGGAGTGACTGGCAGACACACTCCTGGCTCAGGCTGTGGAGGCATGAGGACAGGCAGCCCTGACTCCTGTACCAGGAATGACATGGCTCCTATGGATGACTGCTGAGCCTGAGAGTTCTGAGTAGGTGGCTGGAAGATCTTTTGGTTTGTGAAACTGCCTCATGCTGCAATTTGTGTGCAGCAGACATAGGCTGAGAATTCAGAACCCCAGTGAAAGGATGACTCAATTTCCACAGATTCTTCCTTATTGCATGGTGGTTTGCTGCTGGATAGGATCTGAAAATGCTTAGGCACACAGCTCATCTCCCAGGACTTCTCTCCATTGCATAACTTCATTCTCTGTTTTCAACCCCACTTCCCCCAAAGCCTTCTGGAGACAAGGCTTGGATTAGACAAACCCACAAATGGAAGTGTCTACCTGGACTACAGGCCACATGACCTCTGGGACTTGCAGTGGCAAAGAACATACAAAGACAGTCAGTCTTAGAGTGAATGATGCTCTGTGCTTAAGGCACCTGTGTCCTGTGTACAGCATCAGCCGGGAAGGCGGCAGCAGAGAGGGACGGCACACACCGAGTACGACCCCAATGCCCCAGACCTGGCAAATTCTATGAGAGCATCAAGAGGGAGCCTCTTCCAGGTCTCTGTCTTCCAGATCCTAAAATGTTATGTGTAATTTTCATATAGTATATTACTTTTAAGATTTAAAAAGTTTTTAATCTTTAAAAAATCCTTGTCTTGTGTTTACTTGCTGTTGTTGACTATGAAGGGAAAGTCTCCTTGGATGGTTCAGACTTGCCACAAAATTATGATCCTTCTACCTACCTTCCAAGTGTCAGGATGGAAGGCCTGCAGTTTATCTATTTTATTTACGTTTTTAACTATGTAACCATATTGTTTTTAATCTCTTGCTCTTTTCTCTTCTGCTCCTTTTCTTTTTTCTAACCTTTCTTTCTACACATCCTTTATTCAACTATTTTGTTAGTGTTGTTCTACCTTTATTAGTTTCTAATTTCATTTTTATATTAGTTTTACCCATTACTTTCATTATGCCCATTATGATAATTGTGAGAAAGTTGCCTCTGATATCATTGTTACTGAGGTTCATTTTCTCCATCCTGACCAGTGCTGAGGATTAAGCTCTTGGCAGATGAATTCTTACTGTGTGCATCCTCACATCAATGTGTAAAACGTATTCACTCCACAGGTGCACTAACCACAACAAAACACAAGGATGTGAGTAAAACTAGGTTATACCACTTCCTCAAAAGATTATAAGTTGTCAGCAATTGAATCTAAACATACTCGATTAGGTAGAGTGATGGTGAAATCATTCAGGAGGTTAACTTAGAAAGAATTGCAACTTCAAAAAGGGACAACAGAAGGAAATAAGCAAAACAATATAGGATACAAGTAATAAATGAAGAGAGAATTTTTTGATGGAAATTTTGGAAATGTTTACAGATAAATTTTTTTTTAATTCAGGAGAAAGAACCAACAGACTAAATTAACTGAAAGATAAAAATACCAGGGCATCAAAGACAAGGTTAATGAATTACCACATTCAGAAAGAATAAAGAAAAACTTATGATGACCTCCAGGACATGACAGACAGACCATGTTTTTACTAGAATAGAATGTGAAATACAGAGTAAAGACACAGAAAACCTGTTCATTAAAGCAATATCCTAAAATACTCTGTATATATTGAAAGATTAGGATGTCCAGGTACAGAGGTAATTTAGACCACCACATAGATTGACCAGAAAATAATCTTGTCATATTACACTCTTGGTAAAATTCAGTGAGTTCAGAACAAGAAAAGAATGCTGGAGCTACTAAGAGAAGAGCCATGATACAAACAACGTACCTGATTGGCAAACCAGTCAGAACAACAGCACAGTCCTTGACAGAAATGCTAAAGGCCAAAGCGTGGAACTATGTATTTTGAGCACTCAAAGAAAAGAACTAACAACCAATGTGACTACAGCAAATCTGTCCTTTGTAAAGACCTTCAGGATGAACATAACTAAAGCAATGCTGACCACTGAGGCTGCCGTGAAGAAGACACTCACAGGAAAATAAAAACACAAAGGAAAAAGACAGAAAGCTTCAATCCCAAGAGCTCAGGAGAAAATTACTCCCGTAGTTCTTAGGAATCAACAGTGCTCACTCAGTAAGTGTGCTGGTTAGCTTTTTATCAACTTGACCCAAGCTGGAGTCATCTGGGAGGAAGAATCCTCAGCTGAGGAATTGCCTCCATCGGATTGGCAAGTCTGTGGGGCATTTTCTTGATTGATGATTGATGTGGGAGGGTCTAGACCACTTTCTGGTCCTGGGATGTTTCAGATAACAGGCTGAGCAAGCCATGAGGAACAACTAGTAAGATATGTTCCTCCAGTGTCTCTGATTCAGTTCCTGCCTGAGTTTCTGCCTTGGCTTCTTTCAAGGATGGATTGTGATGTGGAAGTTTAAGCCAAATAAACTTTTTCCTCCCCAAGTAGCTTTTGGTTATAATGTTTTATCACATCAGTAGAAAGCAAACTGCCAGTGAGTCAGCAAACTTCTAAGATGAGAGAGAAAGAAAAGAACACATAGCAATTGAAGCCAAAATGGAAAATCGAAAGATAAACAGAAGCCTGCTAAATTACAGGATTTCATTCAGTACAAACATTTCAACACACCGGGCAGTGGTGGTGCACACCTTTAATCCCAGCACTCAGGAGGCAGAGGCAGGCGGATCTCTGTGAGTTTGAGGCCAGCCTGGTCTATAGAGTGAGTTCCAGGAAAGGCTCCAAAGTTACACAGAGAAACCCTGTCTCAAAAAAACAAAAAACAAAAACAAAACAAAAAAAATCAACAATAAGCTAAATATAACTGGTCTCGATTCTAGAGTAAAAGATGCACCTGGTAGGCTGAATTGAAAGCAGGAAACAATAACCAACTGTTTATTGCAGCAGGAAACGCAACCAGCTTGGCACCCTATATGGAGACTGAAAGTGCAAGGATGGAAAACGGCATTTTAAGCAAACAGACTCCAAAAGCTATGCTCCTACCTGACAAAGCAGATATCCAGCCAAAGTCAGGAAAAGTAAAGATAACAACATATTAGTAATTGGAGCAATCCACCACAAATGACTATAAATATATATGTAATGAAAATCAGTATCGCAGACTCTATAAAACAAACCATACTAGACAAACGCAGCTGGATAAAATACTGGTGGGTGACTTTGATTTCTTATTTGTAGTTTAATATTCATTAATAGTATACATTTATTGAGGGAAGTCATATCTGTGGATGGATATTTGCTGTTCTGTGCTGTAAGCACTGATGCCTTCTCTTCAGTGTGTGAAGAGTACTCAGTGGTCTGTCTCTGATCCAGAGAGCTTGGTCTAGACTTTATTTGCCATCATAGAGGAAGTGTGTGTGTGTGTGTGTGTGTGTGCGTGTGTGTGTGTGTGTGTGCATTTGGGTCTTTGTGTGTTGCGTGTGTGAGTGTGTGTGTATTTGGTCTGTGTGTGTCTGTGTGGGTGTCTGTGTGTGTGTGTCTGTATGAGTGTGTATGTGTGTGTGTGTTATTATTTGTTTTGCTTTTTCAATCTCTTTTCACTCTTATCTAGTTATAGTTAGAATGGTTGTCTCTAGTGTAGTTATTTCAATGATGGGTACTACAGTGTTGGAGTTCATTTCTTTTTAAATTTATTTTATTATTTTATGTGTATAAGTGTTTGCTTGCATATATGTCTGCATATCACATGCATCTCTGGTGCTTGTAGAGACCAAAAAAAAAAAAAATCTCAAGTCCCCCAGAACCAGAGTCACAACAGTTGTGAGCTGCCATATAGGTGCTGAGAATTAAATCTTGGTCCTCTGGAAATGCAGCCAGTGTGCTGACCCGTCTCTCTAGCTCCTGGAGTTTCTTTCTTCTTGTTAGTAATGTATATATTCTGTAATCTGTGGTTTGGAAAACAGTACTTAGTAAATTTCGGAGGCAGGTAGTTGCTTATGAAGTTACTCTGTCTCATGATTGTTGAGTGATGAAATTTCCACATTTTACTCTGTACCCTAGTGTGGAAATCCTAGCTATCCATGTGATGTGTGTACTGTCCATTTAGAGTTTAGTACATATGACAATGCTTGAGTATGCTCCCCCTTCAGTGAGAGAAACCTTCTGGAAGCTTAGAGGACTGTGCACACCCTGGGTTCGGCTACTTATCTGAGTGACTGCTAAAATGAACAAAGCATTCTTCCTACACTGCCAGATTATGGTGGGATTAGGAAGACTAATGCTATCAGGCTCAGGACTCTGACCCTGAGGCCCTAAACTTGGAGCTCATGAGAAGGGAATGGTTGTAGTGAAGCTTAATGTCTCCTTTTTCCTGTTTGTGCCTTGATCGTCCCCACCCCTGACAGTTTTGCAATAAAATCTTCTAAAACATTCAGATTCTCATATTTAGTAGGAAAATATTTCAAGTCCAGTGATATCTATGTTGATATTTTTCTGTGCTTTAAGATTTGATGCCTCAGCATTTTACTAAGAAAAGTGCTCTTAAATAACCTGAGTGACTGGTCTCCTGGCCAGAGTGCCCCGGTCTCCAGGCCCCAGACTTCAGGGCACATCCCACGTGCCTCCCCATTCCATCAGCAGCAGCTGCTCAGCAGGTAGGACTCCTACAGTCAGGCCACTCCACCAATACCACCACCCATTGGACTCTGTAATCTACAAGACACACCCCATCCTCCCCACCCTACCTAACCCACTGTCCTCCCCCTGGCCAAACATCCCCTGTGGCATCAGTGACCCCCACAGGCACAGGCACCACTGCACCAATGGGAAGAAGAGCAGCCCCTGGAGGAACATGCACCACCCATATCAGTTGGAAGAGCAGGCACAGGCAAAACCTACACCACTTGGAATAACAGACTCCATAGGCACAGGCACAACCCACACCAGCCAGAAGAACTGGTCGACAGCTGAATCTAGGCATCCAAACACACAAACATCAGCTGAGACAACCCTACTGGACCTGACAACCAGATAATCACCAGAACCTTTGTCCATTCAGGCCAAAAGACAATAAAGGAAACAGACAGTAAAGGAACAAAAAACGCATCCAACAAAGACATCACAAAAATCAACACCTGTACCTATAATTACCCCAAACCCAGATGGGTAGACAGCACTGTAAGAATACATTCAACAACATAAAGAGCAATATGGCACAACCAGAACCTAGTGGTTCTACAACAGCAAGACCTGAACATCCCAACTTAGAAGAAGCAGAAGAAAACGACCTTAAAAATAACTTTATGAAGATGATAGAGGCCCTTAAAGAGGAAATGAAAATTTTTCTTAAGGAAATTGAGGAAAAGACAAAAAAATTGGAAGAAATCAGTAAATCCCTTAAACAAGAAAAAAACAATCAAACCAGTGAAGAAAACAGTTCAAGACTTGAAAAAATTGGAATAAAGACAATAAAGAAAACACAAACTGAGGGAATTCTGGAAATGGAAAATCTGGGTAATTGAACAGGAACTACAGAGGCAAGCATAACTAACAGAATGCAAGAGATGAAAGAGGGAATCTCAGGTGTTGAAGATACAATAGAGGAAATAGATCGGTCAAAGAAAATGTTAAATCCAATACAAAATCTTAACATAAAACATCCAGGAAATCTGGGACACCATGAAAAGACCAAACCTAAGAATAATAGGAACAGAAGGAGAATACCAGCTCAAAGGCACAGAAAATATATGCAACAAAATAATAAAAGAAAACTTTCCCAACTTAAAGAAGGACATGCCTATGAAGGTACAAGAAGCAAATAGACTGAACTCAAAAAAACTCCCCTCACCATATAATAATCAAAACACTGAACATACAGAATAAAGAATATTAAGAGCTGCAAAGGAAAAGGCCAAGTAACATATAAAGGCAGATCTATCAGAATAACACCTGACTTCTCAGTGGAGACTCTGAAAACCAGAAGATCCTAGAAAGACATTTTGCAGACACTAAGAGACCATGGCTGCCAGCCCAGACTGCTAGACCCAACAAAACTTTCAATCACCAAAAACAGAGAAAACAAGCTATTCCATGGCAAAACCAGATTTAAACAATTCCTAACATTGTTTAAAAATAACAAATCCAGCTCTACAGAAAGTACCAGAAGGAAAACTCCAACCAAAGTAAGTTAGCTGCATCCAGGAAAACACAGGCAGTAGATAATCTCACACTAGCAGATCCCAAAGAAGGGAAACACACATAAACTACCAACAACAACAACAACAACAAAAAACAACAAGAATTAACAAGCACTGGTCATTAATATCCCTTAATATCAATGGATTCAATTCATCTATAAAAAGACACAGGCTAATAGAATGGATATAAAAACAAGTTCTATCCTTCTGCTGCATACAAGAAACATACGTCAACTATACAGACAGACATTACCTCAGAGTAAAGGGTTTGGAAAAGATTTTCCAATCAAATGGACATAAGAAACAAACTGGTGTATCTACCCTAATATCTAACAAAATAGACTTCAAATTAAAATCAATCAAAAGAGATGAAGGACATTTCATATTCGTCACAGGAAAAAAATCCATCAAGATGAAATCTTAATTCTGAACATTTATGCTCCTAATACAAGGGCACCCACATTTGTAAAAGAAACTTTACTAAAGCTTAAATCACCCAACAAACCCCACACATTAATAGTGGGAGACTTCAACACCCCATTCTCACCAATGTTCAGGTCTGCCAGACAGAAAATTAACAGAAAATAAAGGAACTAACAGATGTTATGACTCAAATGAACTTAACAGACATCCATAAATCATTCTACACAAACATAGAAAAATATACTTTCTTCTCAGCACCTCATGGAACCATCTCTAAAATTGACCACATACAAGGTCACAAAATAAATCTCAACAGATTCAAAAAGAATTGGAGTAAACCACAGTATCTTATCAGATCACCATGGCTTAAAGTTAGATTTCAACAACAACACAAATTGCCTACAAGCTCATAGAAACTGAACAATGCACAACTGAATCACCACTGGGTCAAGGAAGAAATAAAGATAGAAATTAAAGACTTCCTGGAATTCAATGAAAATGAATACACAACATGCACAAACTTATGTGACACTATGAAAGCAGTGCTAAGAGGAAAGTTCATAGCACCAAATGCCCACATAAAGAATTTGGAGAAATCTCCGAGTAGCAACTTAACAGCACACCTGAAACCCCTATGCTGTGGGATGTATGGCAAATGTGTTGCTAATTAATCAATAAAACACTGATTGGCCGTTGGCTAGGCAGGAAGTATAGGCGGGGCAAGGAGGAGAATAAAGCTGGGAAGTGGAAGGCTGAGTCAGAGAGACACTGCCAGCCACCACGATGAGGAACAGCTTGTGAAGATGCCGGTAAGCCACGAGCCATGTGGCAAGGCATAGATTAATGGAAATGGATTAATTTAAGCTATAGGAACAGTTAGCAAGAAGCCTGCCACGGCCATACAGTTTGAAAGCAACATAAGTCTCTGTGTTTACTTGGTCGGGTCTGAGAGGCTGTGGGACTGGCAGGTGAAAGAGATTTGCCCTGACTGTGGTGTGGGCCAGGCAGGAAAACTCAAGCTACAAATGGCGTCCAACGTGGTGGCAAGAGTTTCCACCTAAAAACTGAGAAAAAAAGATTCTAAAACGAAGCTAAAAACAGCTTCCTAATTGTCTCTCTCAAATGAGCGGCAGCTGCTGGTTTCAGCTACTGGTGGGTTCCTGGCGTGTATGCTCAACCTGCAGTATGGCGGGAATCAGGCCTCTGCAAATGGCACATTAAGCTGCATGGTGGATTTAGCCTTTGCAGGTACAAAACAAAAAAAGAGGTTTTTGGGCTACACGCTGCTTGGATAAAAGCACAGACCCATGATAGCTCCCAGAGCTGGCGGTAAATGTAACCATGTTGGGAAGCTGAGGTGGGCAGAGCCAGCAGCCACAGCTGCTGCAGTTTAAGGCAAGAGATTCACAATAAGACAGATTCAGATGTAATAGTTTACAATGTGTGTAAAAGATACGTAGGCTTGAAAGAGACAAAAAAGGTGATATATAGAGTTATAGAAACAAATACATAGTTTTAAAAAATAAAGTCTTTAAAGAGACAGTAAAATTAATATAAAAAATAAGCCATGTGAAGATGACTATTACACAGAGAATCTGGATTGTGTTGTCTTTGGGATTTTTAACTGCAGAAAAACATTTGATTGTAAAAGCTGTTGAGTTATGCCAAAATGTATATTTTAAAGGTACCTTGACTTCAAAATTTGGATATAAGGATATGTTGCTTTGGAAAGGAGTCTCTGCTTTTGTTCCCACAGAAAGCCAAAGGCTATGGAATTGTTCCAGATTAAGATACATCAGGTTTGACCAGCCAAGACCCCCTGAAGGTCTCCGATGACACCATGGCCCAGATGATCCAACATCCAGAATGGTTTGAAGGCATCTGGCTCATACGATACAGCCTCATGGACTATTCCATAATTATAAAATTTTCTTTGTTTCCCCATAAGATACAGTGCCCCCTTCCAGCAGGAAGTAGTAAGAGAAGCTACGCCCAAATTCCCAAATTATATGTAATTTTAGTTTGTTAAGGTTAAAACCTTCCTTTTTGAAAAAAAAAAGGGGGGGGAAGTGCTGTGGGATGTATGGCAAATGTGTTGCTAATTAATCAATAAAACACTGATTGGCCGTTGGCTAGGCAGGAAGTATAGGCGGGGCAAGGAGGAGAATAAAGCTGGGAAGTGGAAGGCTGAGTCAGAGAGACACTGCCAGCCACCACGATGAGAAACAGTATGTGAAGATGCCGGTAAGCCACGAGCCATGTGGCAAGGCATAGATTAATGGAAATGGATTAATTTAAGCTGTAAGAACAGTTAGCAAGAAGCCTGCCACGGCCATACAGTTTGAAAGCAACATAAGTCTCTGTGTTTACTTGGTCGGGTCTGAAAGGCTGTGGGACTGGCATGTGAAAGAGATATATCCTGACTGTGGGCCAGGCAGGAAAACTCAAGCTACACCCCTAGAACAAAAAGAAGCAAACTCACGCAGGAGGAGTAGATGACAGGAAATAATCAAAATGAGGGCTAAAATCAATAAAATAGAAGCAAAGAGAACAGTACAAAGAATCAATGAAACCAAGAGTTGGTTCTTTGAGGAAATCAGCAAGATAGACAAACCCTTTTCTAAACTAACAAAAGGCAGAGAGAGAATATCCAGATTAACAAAATCACAAACAAAAAGAGAGACAAAAAAATGGACACCAAGGAAATCCAGAGAATCATCAGGTCAGACTTCAAAAACCTATACTCCACAAAATTGGAAAATCTAAAAGAAATGGATGATTTTCCGGATAAGTACCACATACCCAAATTAAATCAAGACCAGATAAACAATTTAAATAGACCTATTACACCTAAGGAAATAGAAGCGGTCATTAAAAGTCTCCCAACCAAAAAAAAAAAAAAAAAAAAAATCCCAGGGCCAGATGATTTGAGTGCAGAATTATACCAGAATTCCAAAGAAGAGCTAATACCAACACTTGTCAACTTATTCCACGCAACAGAAACAGGAGTATTACCAAACACTTTTTATGAGGCTATAGTCACTCTGATACCCAAACCACAGAAAGATGCAACAAATAAAGTGAATTACAAACCAATCTCCCTCATGAACATTGATGCAAAAATAGTCAATAAAATATGGGCAAACCAAATCCAAGAAAACATTTAAAAAAAAAATCATCCACTATGACCAAGTAGGCTTCATTCCAGAAAAGCAGTAATGATTGAACATACAAAAGTCTGTCAATGTAATCCATTATATAAACAAACTGAAAGAAAAAAGCCACAAGATCATCTCATTAGATACTAAAAAAGCCTTTGATGAAATCCAACACCCCTTCATGATAAAGGTCTTGGACAGATCAGGGATACAAGGAATATATCTAAACATAATAAAGGCAATATACAGCAGGCCAAAAGCCAACATCAAATTGAACAGAAAAATTCAAAGCAATTTGACTAAAATAAGGAACAAGGCAAGGTTGTCCACTCTTCCCATATCTATTCAATATAGTACTAAAACTTCTAGCTAGAACAATAAGAAAACAAAATGAGATCAAGTGAATACAAATTGGAAAGGAAGAAGTCAAACTTTGGCTATTTGCAGATAACATGATAGTACATATAAGTGACCACAAAATTCTACCAGAGAATTCCTACAGCATATAAACACCTTCAGTAATGTGGCAGGATACAAGATTAAGTAAAAAAAAAAAAAATCAGTAGCCCTCCTATATATAAATGATAATCAGGGCTAAGAAAGAAATCAGAGAAACATCACCTTTACAATAGCCACAAAAAATATAAAATATCTTGGGGTAACTCTAACCAAACAAGTGAAAGACCTGTATGACAAGAACTTTAAGTCTTTGAAGAAAGAAACTGAAGAAGGTATCATAAAATAGAAAGATCTTCCATGCTCTTGGATAGGTAGGATTAACAGAGTAAAAATGTCAATTTTACCAAAAAAATTCAACAGAGTCAATGCAATCCCCATCAAAATCCCAACACAATTCTTCACAGACCTCAAAAGAAAAATACTCAGCTTCATATGGAAAAAGAAAAAACCCAGGATAGCCAAAACAATCCTATGCAATAAAGAAACTTCTGGAAGAACCACCATTCCCGACTTTAATTTCTACTATAGAGCTATAGTAATAAAAAACAGCATAGTATTGACATAAAAACAGACAGGTAGATATCAATGGAATTGAATCAAAGACACTGACATTAATCCACACACCGATGAACACCTGGTTTTTGAAAAAAAAGCCAAAATTGTCCAATGGTGTCTTTATTGTCCAATAAGGAAAGCATCTTCAACAAATGGTGCTGGCATAACTGGATGTTGATATGTAGAAAAATTCAAATAGATCCATATCTGTTGTCATGCAAAAAACTCAAGTCCAGATGGGTCAAAGACCTCAACATAAATCCAGTTACACTGAACCTGATAGAAGAGAAAGTGGGAAATAGCCTTGAACACATTGGCACAGGAGACCACTTCCTGAATAGAACACCAGTAGCACAGACACTGAGATCAACAATTAATAAATGGGACCTCCTGAAACTGAAAAACCTTCTGTAAGACAAAGGACATGGTCACTAAGACAAAACAGCAGCCTATAGAATGGGAAAAAAATCTTTACCAACCCCACATCTGACAGAGGGCTAGTCTCCAAAATATATAAAGAACTCAAGAAACTGACATCAAAATACCAAATAATCCAATTAAGAAATGCACTACAGATCTAAACAGAGAATTCTCAACAGAAGAATCTCAAATGGCCGAAAGACATTTAAGGAATTGCTCAACATCCTTAGTCATCATAGAAATGCAAATCAAAATGACTCGGAGATACCATTTTACACCTGTCAGAATGGCTAAGATCAAAAACAATGATGACAGCTTATTTAGGAGAGGATATGGAGTAAGGGGAACACTCCTCCACTGCTGGTGGGAGTGCAAGATTGTACAGCCACGTTGGAAAACAGTATGATGGTTTCTCGGAAAAATTAGGCCAATCTACCTCAAGACCCAGTGATACCATTCTTCAGCATAAACCCAGAAGATGCTCAATCATACCACAAGGACACTTGCTCAACTATGTTCATAGCAGCATTATTTGTAATAGCCAGAACCTGGAAACAACCTACATGCCCCTCAACCAAAGAATGGATAAAGAAAATATGGTACATTTACACAATGGAGTATTACTCAGCAGTTAAAAAAAAATGACATCACGAATTTTGCAAGCAAATGGATGGAATTAGAAAAAAATCATCCTGAGTGAGGTAACCAAAACCCAGAAAAACAAACATGGTATGAATTCACTCATAAGTGAATATTAGATGTAAAGCAAAGGATAACCGGGATAAAATTCACAGCCCCAGAGAAGCTAGGTAACAAGGAGGACTCTAAAAAGGATGCATGGATTGCCCTGGGAAGGGGAAGTAGATGAGATCTCCTGGATAGACTGGAGGTGGAGAAGGGTAGAAAGGTGGGGAAGCGGGATGGGATATAAGGGAATGGGATGGTCCAACTGAGGGAGAGACAGAGTGGGAGAGCAATGAAAGAGAAATCTTGATAGAGGGAGCCATTATGGAGTTAGGGAGAAACCTGGTGCCAGAGAAACTCCCAGGAGTCCACAAAAATGACTCCTAGCAATAGTAGAGAAGGTGCCTGAATTGGCCTTCTCCTGTAATCAGATTGGTGACTACCCTAATTGTCATCATAGAACCTTCATCCAGTAACTGATGGAAGCAGATGCAGAGGTCCACACCGAAACCCTGGGCCAAGTTCCAAGGAATCCAGTGGAAGAGAGGGAGGAGGGATTATACGAGCAAAGAGAGTCAAGATAATGATGAGGAAACCCACGGAGACAGCTGACCCAAGATACTGTGAGCTCATGGACTATACACTGACAGCTAGGGAGCCTGCATGGTTTTCTGCAATGGTCTCTATCCATTGCAAAGAGAAGTCTCCTTGAGGAGAGGTAGACTACACTTATGGGTATAAGTGGGACTTACACTTTTGGGACTGACACTATGGATATAAGGACAAATGTTTACAGAGTGTTGTTAAGGATTATGCTGCTTTAGTAAATTACTGTTTATAGGTTTACCTCCAATAACTGTGGCTTCACTAGCACTGGTTAGGTATCTAGGTTCCCAGTACCAAGCTCAATTAGAGACTGCCTTAGTTAGGGTTTGTATTATTGTGAAGAGACACCATGACCACTGTAACTCTTATAAAGGAAAAACATTTAATTGGGTGGCTCACATTTCAGAGGTTTGGTCCATTATCATCATAGTGGGACATGGCAGCATGTAGGCAGACATTTTGCTGGAGAAGTAGCTGAGAGTTCTACATCGTGTGTGTGCAACAGGAAGTGGTCTGTCTCTTGGGTGTGCCTTGAGCATACATGAGGCCTCAAAGGCCACCTCCACAGCGACACACTTCCTCCAACAAGACCACACCTACCCCAACAAGTCCACACCACCTAATAGTGTCAATTCCTTTGAGGGCCATTTTCTCTCAAAAAAGTTACTGCCAGGGCTTGTGTGCCACTACTTCACCCACAGGGCTACTGGACACGTCATCGCTGATGTGGTTCATGATGTCATTGCTAAGGAGGACTGTTGTGTCTCTCTCCTTTGGAAGTTTTCATGTGCCTTCTAGTACCAGGAAAGATAGTCCTCAGGGCAGGAGTGGGGAGGGGGCATCCAAGTCAGTGACAGCTCAGGGGCCTCTGGGCCCAGTGTCTGAAGTGCATGGTGTCTTCAGCAATAGGGAATTACCTTCCACCTCCAGGGGATAACTAAGGGCAATAGCAATAGACTGTATGTTTTAAGAGTCTCTTAGACAGCCCTGGCAACAACTCACAAGAGGGATTCTCATATCTGGTATTTGTTTTTATTTTTTGTTAGATGGTCTTTGGGAATTCCAACAGCCTAGATGAGAAAGGTTCATTAAACTATATATGTATATGTATACAGTGAATTGTGGGCATTATAGGTTTTATTGTTTTAGGTAAATAGTTAATAGTGTGAATCCTTGAGGCTTTTTCAACCATCCATATTGTTATTTTATGTGCTTCTCTCCTTCTCCTGTATTTACATCCCTCCCCTTTCCTAAGGAAAACCCCTTTCCTCCTATCAAATCAATCTTATCCTAAAACTATGGAATACTTCACCAATTTGTATGTCATTCTTGCACAGAAGCCATGCTAATCTTCTCTGTATCATTCCAGGTTTAGTATATGTGCTGCCAAAGTGAGCAAGGGAGTTAACTTTAATACTCCATTTCCATCAATAGACAAGTCAACAACTTCAGAGTTAAACTGTGCCATTGATCAAATGGACTCACAAGACTTCAACAGAATATTCTATACAATCACTGAAGTCACATCCTCCTCAGCAGCTCATGGGTCTTTTGCCAAGACAGAAATCATTTTAAGCTGTAAAAATCATTTTAACCTGTAAAGCAAGGTTTAACAAATAAAAGGGTATTTTTTTATCCTACCAGATCATAATATTAATAGATGGAGAAGTCTTTGATAAACAAAACTCATTCTTAATTACAGCCCTGAACAAACCAGGAAGAGAATGCTCACACCTGCACACAATAAAGGCCACTGTGATAATGCTACCAACAGCATTATACTGAACAGGGAATGACTTAATTTAGTTCCTCTAAATATAGAATAGCACCAAGGGTGACCATTCCCTCAACTATTATTTAATACAGAGCTTGAATCCTCAGAGAAATAAGATGAGAGAGAGAGAGGGAGAGAGAGAGAGAGAGAGAGAGAGAGAGAGAGAGAGAGAGAGAGAGAGAGAGAGAGAGAGATACAAACCATCAGGAAAGGAAGAAGTCGAATTACCCCATTTGTGGATGAAATGCTTCTATGTTTAAAATCCCACCGGGCTGACAGAGCACTTGCCTAGCATATGAAAGGCTCTGGATTTGATCCTCTGAACTACATACCAAGAAAAAGGCTCTGAAAACGATCCAGGGTCCAGCAAGATGTTGCTGCAGGTAAACGTGCTGGCTGCACAGACTGGAGATCTGAGTTTAATCCAAGAACACCATGAAAAGGGGAACACAGTGACATGCCTTTGGAATCCCAACACAGGGGAATCACCTGGAGGCTGAAGGGCCAGCTAACCCGGAGGACCCAGCATGGAAGGAAGTACAGGGGAGATCGCCTCACAAGTTGGAAGAAAAGAACTGACTTTCAAAAGTTATCCTGTGATCTTCGCACACAGTGTAACACACACACACACACACACACACACACACACACACACACACACACACACACTGAAAAGACCAAGAGAAGCTGTGGTAAAGCATCTCTGGATTTACGTAAGCAGGGTAGATTATGGAATTATGTTTGCACACCTCTGAATATACCCACAGAAGTGAGCACTGTAAGTCGGTGAGGAGTATGATGTTAATTATACTACAATAAAGCCATTCCTGAAGAGAAAACATGTGAAGCCAAAGTCGTCTAGACTATTAATTTTTATTTCACATCCTAAAGTGAGCTGGGCAATAATCTTTGTGGAGAAGAAATTTTAGTTTTCTTTGTACCAACAAAACTTCTGTGTGTCTGTGTGTCTGTGTGTAAGGTAGGCTTTCCAGTTCTTTAATTTCCATCTTAATCCTAATTAATTTCCTCAAGCAGCTGATTCTGACACTGCATACTTCATAGGGTTTTCAAATACAACCGAACTTAAATGAAAACAGTCAACAGATTATCTAGGGTGTCAGGAAAACTGCCCTGAGCTGATCATACACCGTGTCCAAATGCACTGAAACGTCACATGGTGCTCCCAAATATATACAATATGGCTATAAGGTAAGTATTTACCAAATACTTGAAGAACATGAAGTTCACATAACCCATATAAAATCTTGGTTTGTCTTTAAGTAAGACCTGTTTGTTCATCCAGGGTGTCTGTGACAGGGTAAGGAACATGACATCTACAGTTTCCCTTAGCACAGGCTCTGCTGCTGACATTATGGGATGGTTCTAGGCACAGCCTTCCTTTGAGTCTCCTCAACATCCCAGATTAACACACACAAGAGATGGTCCCTCAAAGGCAAAGGCAGGAGAAGCTTCTCTGAAAAGCCACTGTGTTTCCCCTTCTTGATCCTGAGCTGTGAGACTGATGGGCCCCCTCTTGTTATGGTCTCAAGGATTCAACTTGCGTTCTGCTCCTGCAGAGGAGCTGGGTTCCATTCCCACCTTCCACATGGGGACTTCCAACTGTCTGCCACTCCTGTTTCAGGGGATCCAGTGCCCTCTCTGGCCTCCAGGGGCACCAGGTATGCAGGCAGTGCACTTACATACATGCAAGCAAAACACTTATACACAGTAAATAAAAGTGAATAAATCACTTAAAATGTAACTCAATTCAGCTTTGAGGGCTCCTAAATGTATTTATGTCGATTCCGATGTTCTTCCTCACAATTCTCCATTCTAGTTTGTATTTTATTTTCCTCTCATCCTGCCAAATGCTCCACAGATCCTTAGACACAGTTATGTGCAGAAAAGGTTCTGCATGTGTGTGCATTTTAACACAGGTTGATTGAAGAGAATGCACTGTTGGAGAGGCCTGTGTTAACACCATAGGAAGGGCTCTTCTGTGCAAATGCCCAGGCCTGGACACATGGTGCTCAATAAGTATGGGTTACTATTAAACTTTGTGTGTTTCTAAAAATAGACCAACGATTACATTTCTAGTGTTACACAAGAAAAGAAGACAGCATTATAGATAGAAACACAGTCATTGAAAGGTTTACAATCTAGTTATTTTGGCCTTTAATTTTTCTGTCTGTTCAAAGTTTTTCCAGCATTATTTGAGTAAGAGTTGTAAGAAGTTGTTGAATATCTGTATAGCAAACAAGAGATTTTTGAACAAATTTTAAATCGTGAGATAAAGGAAAAGAATAAATTGTTCCGGCTCCTAAAATACCAGTGCTAACAAATTCCTTTTGCACTTGTGGTAAATTCACTGCTTGATAAAACTTTACCCACCCAACATCAACTTTATTTACCTTCACACATCTGGAGATCAGAGGTTGTACATCCTCAACGCACCGCTGTGGACACCATACCCTTTACAGACAGATGACATGGCCAGTAGTCTGCATTTCACACTTGCAAATGAAGCTGCAAAGGATTTCCCAGCCCTGCCTGCCCACACTCACCAGGGTCAGACGCAGGGGCCCAGTCTCCTTGTGCACAGGATGGGAGGAGAGCTGCAACTTCTCCCTGAGGCTCTAGCTTCTGCCCCTCAGCGTCCTGGAGCCTCTGCTTCCGGGCCACCTTTGCTGTCCTCCTTCAGGGGCCGAGACCTGGGTGGCTCCCAAAGAGAGGACAGGAAGTAGTCTGCCTGGACAGCATGGGGTGGGAGCAGGGGGCGTGGGAAAGGTATGCCGTGGGGGAGGGGCCCTATGTGGCCCTGGGATTGGTGCACCCCAGCTCAGGGCGAGCTTCCAGAGAGCTGGGCAGTCTGCACAGCACCGAGGGTCGGGCCCACACCAGTGCTGAAAGATGAAAATCAGCATCGAGAATCCCAGGGGAGACAAAAAGAAAGTAATGGTTGCGGGCGGGGGCGGGGGCGGGGGCGGGGGAGGGCGTGTTTAGCAGACTGGGGAAAGAAGCAGGAGGCAAATATATGCTTAACACAGAAAGGGACAAGCCCGGGCGGGGGGGTTGGGGGGGGACGTCAGAACAGCCCAGGATATGGCTTGTTAAGCGCCCAGGTTGTCAATATAAATTGATTTATAGTTTCATTTTATATCTGAAGAGACCAATTGAGAAATAATTCACTACTCACGATTATAATCCCTATAACCGAGAGGTTGGGCAGGAGGACAGAGGGACGGAGGGACAGGACACCACTGTGAACCTGCAGTCAGATGGTGCAATGTGTGCAGTACAGGACACTTCCTAGACCACAAAGGTCAATGTTGAAAACAAGTCAGTTTCATCCTCTAATAGTCTCTGTAACACTCCAGCATGAATGGGGGAGGGTCACAGGAGCCCTCCCCCTCCAGCCGAGGAGCTCTGGACAGTTGATGACTGCCAGGAGAGGAAAAGTCAGTTTTCTTCAGAAGTGTGGTCCTCGGTGTGCTGACTATCCAGGGGATGATTCTACTCCATGTGTACATGGGCAGCACTGACTGGACTCGTGGTCATTGAAGAAGGGGAGGGAGAGGGATGGGGAGAGAGGAAGGGAGGGAGGGAGGGGAAGAGAGGAAAGGAGGAAGAAGTTGTTGGGAGAGGGACTTTGGGGGGAATTCTGTTGTAAGGTAGCAGTGGAGGGTGAGTGAGGCCCAGTATGATTAAAATACATCCTATGTATGAAGTTCTCAAAATGCTTAAAGAATAAAAATTGTAAAAGTTTTTGATAAAGTTAACTTTTATTAAAGTATGAGATACACACAGAAAAAGTACAGGCTGGGCAGTGGCCGGACTCTGTAAGCATGAGGACCTGAGTTCAGATCCCCAGCACCAGGTGAAAAGCCTGGTAGTGGTGGGGAAGCAGGGGGATCCCTGGCACTTAATGACCAGCTACTCTGGATGAATCCCTGGTTCATTCCTCAGGTTCACGGTGAGAGTGAGGATAACACTATTGTTGACCTCCACAGGGATGCACACCCACATACAGCCACACATGCACATACATACAAAATTATGCAAAATCTGACTAGACAGCTTGATGTATATTTACAATGTGATGTATTTGTATTTGTGAAACTCAGATTTTTTTATAGAACATTTCGAGTACTTCAGAAGGAGGAATAGGAGCACACACCTATAATCTCAGGACTCAGCCTGAGGCCCAAGGTTTGCAAGTTGAAGGACAGCCTGTGCTACATAGAGGATGCTAGCCAGCCTGGGCTACAAAGTGAAACTGCTTCTGCCCTCTACCTTGAAAACAAAAGAGCAGAAAGAAAAGAGAAGAGGAGGAATGGAGAAGGACAGAGGTGGGGGAGAGGAGGGGGAGGGGAGCGAGCAGCAGTGAGACACACAGGAAAGACAGAGGACCACAGGGCTTCCCTCAAGCCCCATCATGGCCGCCCTTTCCAAAGGTCACCGTGTTCTTCCTTCTGTGCGTTTGTTGTCTACTTCTAGTTAGTTTTTACTTCTATTGTGTAGTAGTGCTGGTACCTAACCCAGGGCTCCAGGCCTGCCCCGGGTATGCCAGAGTTACATCCCCAACTCTCAGGATCTGATAACTATGTAATCAACTTTCTAGTTGATTCTCTTCACCCCTCAATCCTAACCTGGCCTCACTCTAAACCCAAGTGGATATGGAACACCTACCGTCTGTGGCACCTGGAGTCTCTTGGACCAGCAACTAATAAGGAGGGATCCTACATCTGTGCCAGAATTTTTGTTTAAGGACCAATGACTCTGGGAGCAGCATTATCCACTCGTACAGGTCACCACCTTTCAAACTCAGCTTTTAAATTATTTTTGTTTAATTGACTTAAAACGTGTACATTTTCACACATATCTTGTTGCAGATGAAGTTCCTTCCACTTCCTTCCTCCTTCTTTACCCCAAAGTGAACCTTTATACTCCAGTGTTCCCTCTCTATTTTCATATAACACATATGTACGGTCCTCCCCACCAATGGCCCCTTTCACACTTCCTGGCCTCTGCAGGCATGTGACTTAAACACAGAAACCTAAAAATTTCAAGGTAGAACCAACATTTGAGAGACAACATTTGCATTCCCAGGCCTGGATTACCTCACTTGACATAATATTTTCAAGTTCAATCCATCTTCCTACAAATTTCATTTTCTTTACAACTGAATAAAATTCTATTGCACACTGAAGTGACTAAGGCAAAGCCATCCTGTCCTGACTCCATTTTGGTCAGCTCAGACACTTCTCAGCCCTCCTCCCCACAACAGTGGTTTCTGCCTTGGAATCACATTTGACATTCCCAAGACCACTTTGGTCCATATGTATTAGCGAAAATAATTAGTGATATATGAACTTAAACTAAATTAACCAAAGAAAGTATAAGTCAAAATGAATTCTCAAATTCTCATGTTGTATCTGAAATATCCATGTTCTGTCAAAACAAATGATGCAAGTTACCTTTGCCTCTCATCCAACATCAATGGGATTGTAGGTGTTGCCTTTAAAATGCTGTACCTCTGACCTTCTGCACCAGGAGACTTTGAACCCACTCTTGGTCAATGGCCAAAACTAAAGGACTTTATAAACCTAATTGTCTACATTAGTGTGGTGGTCTGTATCTTCCTCACATGGATTATTATAGTGCACCATTTCCATTACATTCCTCACCCCTGCCATCTTAGCACTGGACAGCCAGACAATTTCCATTTCCTCTAGTATGTCTAGAGCAGCAATGAACACAGAGGGGCAAGTATCTCTGTAAGAGGAGACAGAGTCCTTTGGATTATGTGGGGGGAGAAAATCCTCACCAGCTACACCCTTGACAGGGGAATAATAGCAAGAATACACAACAACCTGAAAACATCAAGAAAGCAAATGATACAATAAAGAATAGGCTATGGAAATAAACAGAAGAAATGCACACACCAAAAAAAAAAGAAAGAAAAAAGAAACAAAACCCAATGGATAATAAATATTTTTTAAAGTGCTCAAATCCTTACCCATTGGGGATTTGTAACTTACACAATTTGAGGTCTATTTCACTCCAATCAAAATGAATACCATTGAGAAAACTATTGGCACCAAAGATGGTGAGGATGTGGGGGAGGGGAAGCCCTTCCTCCCTCTTGGTGGCTGTGTAAACCAACACAGGTGCTGTTGAAATCAGGGAGGAAATTTCTCAGGGACTAAAAATAGAACTACCATATAAGTGAGTATATCCTGGTCCCCAATTCTATTCCATTGATTGGCATATCTATATCTGTGCCAGTACTGTACCGTTTCTAATACTACGGCTCCCTCGAATATCTTGAAGTCAAGTATGATGATACCTGTAGCATCATTCTAAGATGTTTTTCTATTTCTGTGAAGAATGGTGGAATTTTAGTGGAGATTATATTGAACCTATAGACTTTTTTTTTCTGGAACAGTGATTTTCACAACAGTACTTTTTCCAGTCTACATGCATGGAAGGTCTTCTTTCTGAGATCTTTCTCAATTCCTTTTCAGTGTTTTGAAGTTTTTATTGTGGGGATCATTCTTTTCCTTGGTTAGGTTTCTTGCAAGGTGTTTTGTTGCTTTTGAGGCTGCTGTGATTAATATTGTTTCCTTGATTTCTTTCTCAGCCCATTTGTAATTGATTACAGGAAAGCTACTGATTTTTGTTTATTAATCTTGTGTCCTAGCACTTTACAAAAAGTGTTTATTAGCTCTAAGAATTTTCTGGTGGAGTCTTTAGTCTGTTATGTGTAGGCTCCTGTTATCTGCACATAAGGGCACTGTGACTTCTCCCTTCCTGTGTGTCTCTGTCTTTCTCTTGTCTTTAGCTAAGATCTCAAGCAGTGTACTGAACAGGAGTGGAGAGTGCAGACTGCCCGGGCTTATTCCTGATCTTAATGAAATGCCTTGAGTTTTTCACCAGGTATCATGATGTTGGCGGCAGGTCATTCAGTCCGTATCATTTTGAGATGTGTCTCCTCCATTCATATTCTCTTCAGGGTTGTTTTCATGAAAGGGTGTTGGATTTTGTCAAGGTCCTTTCCTACATCTATTGAAATAATCAAGTGATTTTGACCTTGAGTTTATTTATGTAGTGTATTACATTTATGATTTGTGTATGTTGAACATCTCTCTATCTCTAGAATGGAGCCAGCTCAATCATGATGAACAATTGCTTTCATGTGTTCTTGAAATCAGTTTGCAGGTATTTTATCACGAATGTATCTATGGTCACCATCATTTGATATTTTTGTGCTTTTGTCTGGTTTTGGTATCAAGGTAACACTAGTTCCATAAAATGACTTGGGAAGTATTCCTTCCTTTTCTACTTTAGGAAATCTCTTGAGAAAAGGTACTGTTCTACTATGAAGGCCTTGTAGAATTCTACAGACTCTGTCTGAGCCTGGACTTTTGGAGCTGGTGTATTACAACTTCTATCCCATTTATATTCTTTATCTCCTCTGTGTATAACTTTGCTAGGTCATAAATGTCTAGAAATTCATTAATAACTTGGATTTTTTCTACTTAGTAGAATATAAGTGTATAAGATATGCCCTTAAGATTTTCCAAATTTTATTGGTGTTTGAAGTAATATCTCCTGTTTGTCTATAATTTTATTAATTTTAATTGCCTCTCCTCTTCTTTTGTCTAGTTTGGCTAAGGGGTCATTGACCTTGCTTATCTTTTCACACAACCAGCTCTTCATTTCATTCCTTGCTGTTGTAGTATTTTATTTTATGTTTCATTTCATTAATTTCTACACTGATCTTATTTGTTTACATCTGTTTCTGTTGGGCTTGACATGTTCATGTTTGCCCAAGGACATAAAAGGTGCATATTCAAACATTACTTTAAAAATAAAGACAGAGGAAAGATTCAGAGTTTAGACCAAATGTCATGTCAACAGCATCTAACCTTGTCTCACATGGAGAACATACAATATATTCCCAGATAATGACTTTTTCACTATATCAATATTACCTCATAATTGGGAGAATAAAACTCAACTCTGACCTCCTTATAGTCAGTTGAATTTTCCAAGTCCTTGTATTTAACCGTTTTAGCTGAAACTGGTATCACATTAAATAAATGAGTCTTTATTACAAGGAACTAATGAAAATCTACTGCAATTCTTAGTGAGCTTTTCCTCAGCATCCAGTGAGGAATGGAAGGGATAATAATCAGCAGGCAACTCTAGACCCCAACACCTATTGGTACAGGTTTCTGAGTGTGTCTTTCACCCCTCTGCAGACTCCAAGGATAAACATTGTCAAGGCACTTACTCCAGTCCGCCACTCCGTATTACAGGATTCTGGAAGTGATTGACAAGGTCAGGACCACAGAAGGCCACAGAGTCACGACAGGACACACAGCAATCACTTCCTTCCAATGCTGAGGCTGTTGGGAGGTTCTGCTTTCAGTGTTGCTCTCCTGGGATTTTGGTTCTCACACCTGCTCTCCAGCCAATCATCCAGGTGAAAAAGAACAGGACAGCTGAGGGGAGAGAGAGAGAGAGAGAGAGAGAGAGAGAGAGAGAGAGAGAGAGAGAGAGAGAGAGAGAGAGCTCAGTCAATGAAGTGTTTACTGCACAAGCATGTGGACCTACTGATCCCTGGACACACATGCACTAGGTGGGTCAGGTGGCCACACAGTAACTCTAGTGCTGGGATAGTGGGGATGGACAGAATCCTGGAAATTACTGACCCATCAGCCAGGCTAGCCACTGAGAACCAAACCAAGTGAGAGACTTAGCCTAGAATAAAAACTTTTTAAAAAATGAGGGTGATGTAATTCGAGAAACACCTTAAGTTGACCTCTGGCCTCCACACGCATGCACATGCATACACAAACATACTCACACACAAACACATGCACACAAATAATAATGGAAACAGAAGGAGATAGCACAAAGAAGAGGAGTTTCTATTTGCCACAGTCCTCACCTTGACTTGGCCACTGATGGAGGCTGTGTGGGTTCCAGAATCTCAGGTTCTAGACGTGGACCCCAGTCCTGCAATGGGAGAGATGGCTATGGCTAACACATGATTAAAAGCTCTTAATTACTTTGTTTTTATATGTATGGGTGTTTTTGCTTACATGGATGTCTATGGATTACTAGCATGCCTGGTGCCTGCAGAGACCAGAGAGAGCATCGATTCTCTAGAACTAAAGTCACAGATGGTTGTGAGTGTCCATGTGAGTACTGGGAATAGAACCCAGGTCCTCAGGAAGAACAGCAAGTACTCTTAACCATGAAGCCATCTCTCCAGCCATGGCTGAGAGCTTTTAAAATCAATTCCAAGCATACACTTTCTTGTTTGGCAGGAAAACAGTACCACGAAAAGAATCCTTTCACTTTCTCAGAAAATTAGACCCATGCAATTGCTTCAGAATATTGACATTCATTTGTTTTCTTTGTAAATCATCATCATCATCATCATCATCACTATTACTAGTGTGTGTGTGTGTGTGTGAGAGAGAGAGAGAGAGAGAGACAGAGACAGAGACAGAGAGACAGAGAGACAGAGAGACAGAGAGACAGAGAGAGAGAAGGGGGGAGAGCACCTGCTGGGTTCACAGAACAACCGGGTGCAGATGGTTTTCTCTTTCCTCCTTTACACATGTTCTGGGATCAAACCAGGCTTTTGCAGCACATGGCTTTACTCACTGAGTTGTCTCAACAGCTCTGGTTTTGTTTTGCTTTGTTTTGTTTTGTTTTGTTTCTTAAAACTTAGTCTTTTAGGACTTAGAATGTATTGCTCCAAAATCTTCTGGCTTTCAAAACTTGCAAAGTCTCCACTGAGAAATCAGCCATTACTCTAGTGGATTTTCCTTCCTATGTGACTTGTGTTTATTCTCTTGCCGCTTCCGGTGCACTCTCTTTGTTGTGTGTACTTTAACTACGACAGGCTGTGGGGAGTCTCTTTTCTGGCCTTGTCTCTTTGGTGTTCTGTGTACTTCTAGTGTTTGTATGGGCGTGTCTTTCCTTAGTGTGGGGCTGGAGAGATTGATGGCTCACTGCTAAGAGCACTGGCTGCTCTTGTGGTGGTATTGTGTTCCCCAAAATATTATGCACTCTAATAAACTTATCTGGGGTCAGAGAACAGAACAGCCACTAGATACAGAGGTGAGAAAATGGTGGCACTCACGCCTTTAATCCTAGCATTCCAGAGGCAGAAATCCCTCTGGATCTCTGTGAGTTCAAGGCCACATTGGAAACAGCCAGGCATGGTGACCCACGCCTTTAGTCCCAGGAAGTGATGGCAGGAAGCAGAAAGGTATATAAGGCGTGCGGACCAGGAACTAGAGCTAGTTAAGCTTTCAGGCTTTCAAGAAGCAGTTCAGCTGAGATCCATTTGGAAAAGAACACAGAGGCTTCCAGTCTGAGGAAACAGAATCAGCTGAGGAATTGGCAAGGTGAGGTGGCTGTGGCTTGTTCTGCTTCTCTGATCTTCCAGCATTCACCCCAATACCTGGCTCCGGGTTTGATTTTATTAATAAGACCTTTTAGGATTCATGCTACATGCTCTTCCAGGAGTTCTGAGTTCAATTTCCAGCAACTGCATGGTAGAACACAACCATCTGTAATTCCCTCTTCTGGCATGCAGGCATACATGCAGACAGGGCACTCATATACATAAAATACAAGAATAAATAGTTTTAAAACACTTTTTAAAAAGAAGTTCCTGTAAAAATATTACCCTTGTTTGAGCCTTTTTTTTTTTTTTAACTTACTGGACTTTTTGTTTATTATTGTTTCTGATTTTATGTTTTTATAGGGAGTGTGTGTTTATTATGGTTTTGTTTGCTTGCTTTTGTTTGTTTTCTAAAAACAGAGAGGAAGAAAAGTTATGGGTTTGTGGGTGGGGAGATGGGCAGGAGCTGGGAGGAATTGGGGAACAGGAAAGCTTGATCAGAATATATTGTATGGAAAAAATTTCAATAAAAGTATTATTTTAACTTGAACAGTTTGGGAGGCCCCCAGGCAGTGGGACTGGGACCTGTCCTTAGTGCATGAGCTGACAGTTTGGAACCTGGGGCCTATGCAGGGACACTTTACTCAGCCTGGGCAAAGGGAGGAGGGGACTGGACCTGCCTTGACTGAATCTACCAGGCTGAGCTGAATCCCCAGGAGAGTCCTTGCCCTGGAGAAGATGGGAATGGAGGGTGGGCTGGGGGGAGGGAGTTCTGGAGGAGGGGGGGCTGGAGGAGGTTGGACAGGGGAATTCGTGGCTGGTATGTAAAATTAAATTAAATTATAAAATAAATTAAAAAAGAAAAACCAAACAAAAAATTCAAAAAAATAAATAAATAAAAAATAAAAAGAAAGTACTACAATTTTCAGTGAGCCTGATGAGCTTCACGATGTAATCTCAGGTCCCCTCACAGAGTGTTCTGAGTTTTCTATTTATGAGCCTGTAGAGAAGATAATCAAAGAGACATGGAAAATGATTGCAGACTCAGAAGCACAGAGGTGGTTTACCTGCAAGGTGGGGTGGCAGCCATCATCAGTTGTAAGACTTTACTCCACATTGCTAACAAGGCAGAACAGGGGTCTCATTTTGGCGTCTAGATCATTACCTCTGTATATTCCCCCAGCATCCCTCTTCCTTAGGCATCTAGCCCTTTCGCATTTTCCCAGCATCCCTCATCTATAGGAAACCAAGCACAAAAAAACAGCAAAGACAGAACATCCTTGACATACATGTCCTGAGACTACACTCAACCTTTTGCTCCATCTTATTCCTGGCGTCCTGAGTGTCCCAATCCCCTTGTTCACAGAATATTTTAGGAGAGCTGGTTCTTTTTTCTTGTTGGTTCTCTTCTTCCATTGTTTAGGTCTCTTCTTGTTTTTATATTCTTATTTATGCCAGTCTGAGGAAACAGAATCAGCTGAGGAATTGGCAAGGTGAGGGTATGTCAGGAGATTTTATAAACACTAGTACAACCTTTTAATCAAAAATTTTCAGGTTGTGTCTTAAAATAAAGAGCTTATGATTTTGCCTTTTTCCTGTGTTTTCCCAGTGGCTGTTCTATGACAGTGACAGGGAGGCTGTGGGAAAACATGGACAGTTGAAAATAACACAGCTCTCCTGTTTTTGGAAGCCCTGTAGAGACATGCACCATGGAGGGTAGTGGAGACAGCAGACATTGAAGGGACACATTGACCGTTGTGAGGCTTTGGTGAAGTTCCCAGCCAAAACCACAGTCCATGAAAAGAAGCTGTTCTAGACTGTGAAACATAGATATTGCCAGTGGGAAAATGTGGTTTCTAAATATGTTCCACAAATGTACACTGGGGTGTGGAAAGCGTTTACAAACGCTTGGTTTGTAAAGCCCTTGCCATTCAAGCGTGAGTGCCTGAGTTTGAATCCCCAGAATCCATGTGAAAGCACATGCTGTAGTGTGCATATGCAGTCTCAGTGCTAGTGTGGCAAGGCAAGTGGCAGAGACAGAAAAATACCCAGAAACCTGTGGGCCAGCTTGCACAACTTATAACAAACAACATGGGGAGCACAGACCTCCACAGCAACGTGGCACACACGGACCTTCCCTTACACATCTAGACAAGCACTCACACAAACATGGACACACATCATGAGAAAGACAGTTTTTAAAAAACAAGAAAACTGCAATTTACTTTAATTTTGTAGTTGCAAACCTCTTTAGAGCTGAAAAGAAACCGCCTTCCTGTTTTGCTAACACAAGAAGCAACCGAGTTCCTAGAAATGCCCCAGTTACAGAAGAGGCTCAGCTGCTTTCAGTTTCCACCAGAGTTACATTCCAGGAAATTCCTTTTCAGGGGCCGGCTTTGGCAGCAATCCTGCAAGGCTGGAAGTGTGTTCAGTGTGGAGGGAGAACCCTATAGGTCAGATCCCCAGACCCACCAGCCCTTTCTTGCTGCCTTTCATGACAGGTATAAGGCACACTTTTAAAATCTTTCTCTAATCAGACTATACATAGACAGACCTGCTGCCAGGGCCAGGCAAAATGCTAAGAAATGCTAATCAACATTTTTAGTTATCTCTAAAATGGTGGCAAAAAAAACCCCACAAACTTGAATCATATCACCTGCTCAGAAATCTTAACCACTTCCTATTGCCCAGGATATGCACCATCTCCACATGACCCTGTGTGCCATCTTATGCACACTGACCCCTGCTGCCCTGTTCTAAGCCTTGTCTAACTCTGCACAGTCAGACTTTCATTCAAGAAAACTAGACACCTGCACACACATGCACATACACATACATGCACATATACATGCACACACATGCACATACACATGCACACACATGAAAGGTTGATCTGGTGTGGGATGTTTGGACAACATTGCAAGGCTCTGAGTTTGATCCCCAGCACTGAAAAGGAGCTAAGGGTCTTCCTCAGGCTTTATTGTTCCTTTCAAGTGGTACAGCATGCTCACACCCATCAGATACCTCCTCATGCTCTCCTCAAAGCTGCCTGCTCCTCGCCCTCACTCCTGTCCTGTGCTCCCTGCTCCTCACCCTCACCCCTGTCCTGTGCTCCCAGCTCTTCTCCTTCACCCCTTTCATGGACACCCACCAATAGTCTTGCTCATTCTTCTCCTGAGTGACCTCCAGGCTGAAATACTTTCTGTTAGAGCCTCTAAAGCTGAGTCAGCTCTCCAGCAGTATTTCACAGGTGTCTCTTCATTCTTCTGCACAAATCCCCTTATTTGCTATGGATTCCTGCAAGGAAAATGTACAGAGATGTGACCAAATGGGAAGAACAGAGAAACTTTCAAAGAACCCAGTAGAAAGTCAGTTTGACTATTTCTCATGAGAAGAGTATTGTGATGTAAGACTTGAAATAAGTAAAAAATCAGAAAACTTGACTTATTCCCGACTAAGAAGAGAGCAATGGCTGCCTCCTCACAGGCTGTGTGCACACCCAGCAGCTCCTGGAGCGTGTCTGTGGGGAGCCTCAGGCGCTGGGCCATCTGCTCACTATGGTGGTCAGCTGCCTTCTGCACAGCTGCTGAGTTCTCACGCTGGGCCAGAGTTGTCACTGCATCATCCAGACAAGGCATAGCTCTGCGGCTGATGGCATCCACGTAGGTCGTCACCAGAGTCCCCAGTTCTTCATGAACCATGAAGTGTTCTACATGAACTACAATGAAGTGTAGCCAGTCTATGAAGTGTTTGAAGATTACCTATCAATCTGACATATATCTCTGTGTACCTAGAATACCTAACTACCATGGCTGTAAGTATGACAAGCATGAGTGACCAAACAGGTTAAAGACTAAGGTTTCACATTATAAAAATGAACAATCTGTAGACAGATGTGCAGTATAAGGACAATGACCTCGAATTAGTGACAATATACAAAAATATTTTAATCAGAGGTAGAAATGTATAGTGCAATATGACAACAATACCTTAATTTGTATCAATATACAAAATATCCTAAACAGAAGTAGAACATACATACAGTAAGACAAATACAATTTAATTTGTGTCAATAGGCAACAATATTTTAAACAGGAGTAGGAACATATGAACCATATTACAAATATAGTTTTGTATTTGTATCAATATACAAATTACCTTAAACAGGAATAGAAAAATAACTTTACATTTGTATCAACATACAAGAATCCATACCAATGCAAACTATCTAAAGCTGATAGTTTTTAAGTTAGTTTACAAGTAGATACAATAATCTACCTTATTATCCTATTCTATGTATTTCCGCCCACCTTTTTCTTTTCCAAAAGAGATTCATGAGTCTAAACTTTATTGTTCCACCCACAAACCTATTACAACTTATAACCAACTCCTAACAGATGACAATTATCCATAACCCTGAGAAAACAAAAACCTGTTGGGAGAGGGTTCTTTTCTTAGAATTCCTTCTGGCTGTCTAGGGGAAAACAGTGTCTCTGTGGGATCCTGTAAAAAAACTAAAACGATGGTTAAGTCTCATTAGTACTAGCTGTAACATTTGTAGCCAGACTCAGAGTGAAGTAAGATGGTGAACCATCTCAGCTGGCCACCTTAGAACTGTCCTGAACAGTTTGCAGTCCGAAGCCTATCTTTGTGTGGTGTTTATTGGCCCAATGGCATCATTATGAACCAGGTAGAGTCGTTGTTGTGGGGCCCCATCTTCCTTCTGGAGACACCAGAGATTGCTAGTAGGAAAATTGACTGTTTACTGTGGAAAACTTAAACATTATTAATATCAAAATGGAAAGTTTAAATTTTAGGATAGTATGATATACAAGAAAGTTTACAAAGAGTCAAGAATAAGAATGGGGAGAAATAAAATTTTGACAACAGTTCCTAGATTTTTGTTTTCTTCTGTCCCACACCAGTTGGCTCTTCTGATATGAGGTAGAACTTTTAATTTTTTCTTTTGACAGCATGCTTGGATTTAGGTTCTCTCTCTCTCTCATTCTCTCTCTCTCTCTCTCTCTCTCTCTCTCTCTCTCTCTCTCTCTCTCTGCCTCATGAAATAAAAAATAAATAGAAACAAACTAAAGAAAATCAGTAAGACAATAAATACTAAAACAAAACAAAAATTACACAAAAAACACAAGGCTTCTGTTTCGTGTTGGCCAATTAACAACACAAAATTACCAACACACAGTAAGCCCTGAGTGGAGCTGATATTCCCAGTGACACTTTATTGGAGAAAACTGATTTTCCTTTTCCCAGCAGACACCAATTACACATAGCCTCTGGGTTAGGGGTGGGATTTTGTGTCCACTCCCCCTTTTCAGTGCTGGGATTCTGTCTGGCTTGAGCTGCAGGTCTTGTGCATGCTGCCACAATCTCTGTGAGTTCCTGTGTGTGTTAGTCCTATAGTTTCTCAAAGATCCTGTTTCCTTGGAGGCATCCACCACCTCTGGATCTTAAAACCTTTTTACCTCTCCTTTTGCATAGACCTCTGAGTGTCAATGGGAGGTTTGATGAAGACATCCTAGGTAAGACTATGTGCTACAAAGTTTCTCAGTCTCTATACAGTGTCCAGTTGTGGACATCTTTGTAAATTACCATCTACTGTAAGAAGAAGCTTCTCTGATGGGGGTTGAGCAATGTTCTGGTCTACAGGTAGAGCAATATGTCATCAGAAATCACCGTATGCTTGTTTGGCTCGAACTGTTTGGGGGAGCACCCAGTCAGGGAGATCGGGATCTGTCCCTGGTCTATGGACAGGCTTCTAGAACCCAGTGCCTGTGGTGTGACACCTTGCAGAGCCTTGGTGCAGTGGGAAGGGGCTTGGACCTGCCTAGGCTCAGTGTGCTGGGCTCTGCTGACTCCCCATGAGAGACCTCGATTTGGGGGGTGTAGGGATATGGGGTGGCTTGGGAATGAGGGCTGAGGGGGTGGGAGGAGGGAGGAGGGGGGATCTATGGATAGTATATGGAGTGAGTAGAAAATTTCTTAATAAAGAAAAATGAAAAAAAGAATTAAAAAAAGAAAAAGACTAAATCACACAAGTGAAAATGTTCAAAAAAATGTCACCAAGAACAAAAAAAAAAATCACCGTATGTGCTGTTTCTTTGGACAAATAACAGTAGTAGGTTTTCCCCTAAGCACAGGACCTGTCTAGTCTCAGGTTCTTGTCCACTTCACAGTGTCTCATGTAGTGACCTTCAACCCGTTTTTAAGGTGGTTGGTTACAACCATCACATCTGTACCATTATTGTACTGTCTATCTTGCAGGCATGTTTCTGCTGGAGGACACAGAGTTTGTAGCTGGTGACACTGGTTACTCTTCTCCTCTAGAGCATGCAAAGTGCTGCTGTGGGATGTTCTATATGGTTGTGTTGCTGATTAGTCAATAAATAAAACACTGATTGGCCATTGGCTAGGCAGGAAGTGTAGGCGGGACAAGGAGGAGAATAAAGCTGGGAAGTGGAAGGCTGAGTCAGAGAGACACTACCAGCCGCCACCATGACAAACAGCATGTGAAGATGCCGGTAAGCCATGAGCCACGTGGCAAGGTATAGATTTATAGAGATGGATTAATTTGAGCTGTAAGAACAGTTAGCAAGAAGCCTGCCACGGCCATACAGTTTGTAACCAATATAAGTCTCTGTGTTTACTTGGTTGGGTCTGAGAGGCTATGGGACTGGCAGGCGAGAGAGATTTGTCCTGACTGTGGGCCAGGCAGGAAAACTCAAGCTACAAAGTGCCTTCAGGTACCATGAATGTTAGCAGTGGGGGTGTGGATTCTAACTGGGTACCTGCTTGATTTCTCTGTGTTCAATAACATACGTAAGTGGGGTCTTCAGCAATAGGATCCTACCATCGGGTTAAGGATAGCAACCAATAATAGCCTTTGAAATAATCCGTGATGTTTGAGGAGATCTATAGGAACTCCTTTGACCAATGACTCACCATGATGTCATCCATTCCTGGCACTCAAGGTGACATGTTACTTGGTGACATAACATGTCTTGTTGGGACATTTTCTCTCCATTATACTGTGACACTATCTAAATTCCTCTCATGTGTGTATATATTTTAGGGTGCTTCCATGGTAGTAAGTTTGCATATAGCTTTTCAAAAGGCCCTTAGTGTTAGATGTCCCTTGCCCTTATTCCCTCCCTTACCTTGTCCTCCCATTCCCCTCCACATTAAATTCTCCCATTCTAGTTTTCCATTTACCTATTTAGAACACTATACTCTTATTTCTCCTTCCTTGAAAGGTCCTCTCATCACCTCTAGTCCCTTAGTAACTGCCTAATGTCTGTTGTTATTCAGATTGAGTACTCATGACTAAAGCTTAAAGCCAACATCCCCATGTAGAAGAAAGCATGCACTGTCTTTTGTTGTTTGGGTTAACTCAGTCAGAATAATTGCTTCTACATGCATTCATTTACCTGAAAATTTATTTTTTCTTAACAGCTGAATAATGTTCCATTGTAAATGTAACAAAGTTCCAGTATCCCTTTACCAGATGATGGACATAGAGGCTGCTTTCAATTTCAGGTATTATGAACAGAGAAGCAGTGAACGTGGGTCACCAAGTGTCTCTGTAGTAATATGTAGAGCTCTTTGGGTCTATAACCAAGAGCATTCTAGCTGGATCTTATAGTAGATCAATTTTCAGAGTTTTGATATGGTGCTGGATTCTGGCAGAGGCAGATGTCTTGGTTGGTCATGTCTGTATTTTCTGCACTGGGACAAGGCACATGGAACAATGGTATCTGAAAAGTTTCCTGGTGTAAATATGTGGTCTTGTCTTCATTGAGTGGGTGTTCTGTTTTGTTGTTGTTGTTGTTGTTTTTGGCTGCTGTTGCCAACTCTGATCCTAGCCACTTGTGGCCAGTGTGTGGGCCCTGAGTTCCAGCCTATTGTGAGAGCTGTTCTGAAGGTCAGCAGATACTCACACAGGAACAGAGGTTGGCTATAAGGAAATACTCACAGTGTGGGTGGGAAGAGCTCTGAGTTCTCTAGGTCATTAACAAAAAACGGAGTCCCTATGGGGTGGAGATAGGCTTGGTGAGTGGGGTGGCACATGTGACAGGCTTCAGCAGGACTGAGGGTAAGTCTAGAGAGACCAGAATGGAGGACAGGAAGGAGGATGAAGGTCCCCTACCTGAGTAATAGCCTAGTGTGTCAACTTGGGTCCCTGCTAGAGAGAGTGTGTGGGTCAGCAGAGTCACAAAGGAATGTAGATGGGTTAGAAGGAGCCACAGAAAGGGCCAACAGGAAGAACTAGGGCACACTGAGTCTGTACCAAGAACCAAACTGGACTTTTTGTTACATTATGCATTACTTTGTAATATGTTTAAAAACACCCATATTGCTGATGAGTACTATCCTTTATGAAATAAGACTAAATGAAGAACTTATGAATATAAATTATGGAAACACAAGGGAAATAAAGACCTGTGACAGTGCAGATACAGCAACTACTAAACACAGCCTATTATCTCTAGGGCTATAAAGGATCTTGGAACCTAGCAGATAGAAGTAGGTAAGTATTCCAAGAGGCAGTTTCTATAGATACTGATGCACAAGGCTGGGCCCCAACATCTGTGTCTCAGCCGTGTTCCTAAGGAGAGTCTCTTGCCAAATACTATGACACTGAGTTACCCCAGAGTTTAAGTGACTTTACAGACCACAGTCCCCATGAAGAGTCACAAGGGCCATTTCATATCAAAAGAATCCTGTCTTTTTACTGCAACTATAGCCAAAGCCCCCCCAGTCAAGACTCCTGAGCCATTACATCACCACAGAGAGGTATCCATCTGTCCTGCCTGGTTTTATGACAAGTTGGCACAAGCTAGAGTCATCAGAGAAGGAGCCTCAGTTGAGGAAATGCCTTCATAAGATTCAGTTGTAAGGCATTCTCTTAGTAAGTGATCAATGGGGGAGGGCCCAGGAACTGTGAGTGGGGCTACTCCTGGGCTGATGATCTTGGCTTCTGTAAGAACAAGGCTGAGTAAGCTATGATGAGCAACCCAATAAGCAGCACCCCTCCATGGCCTATGCATCAGCTCCTGCCTCCAGGTTCCTGCCCTGTTTGAGTTCTTGTCCTGACTTCCTTCAGTGATGAACAGGGATGTAGAAGTGTAAGCCAATTAAACACTTTCCTCCCCAATTTGCTTGTTGGTCCTGGCATTTCTTCACAGCAATAGAAACTCTAAGACACCATCGATAAATTTTATTTAATGAGCTCATCAAAGATGTTTCAATGGTCATTCATTATGTGTAGTTTTTTGTTCATTTGCTTTTGTTTTGTTTTGAGGTAGAGTCTTTTATAGCCCAGGTTAGCCTCAAACATACTATCTACCTGAAGATGGCCTTGAACTCCTGATGTTTCCACCTCTCAAGAGATGACACTGTAAGCATGCACCACCACACCAAGTTCATTGATTTTTTTTTAACCTTAGAAGTAACATGGGTTTTTATAACGTTTTTTAGAAACACGCTTTTAAATTAGAATCAGTACTTATCTTATATAGCAGATAATGGCTGATGATGGATTCATTTGGTGGATGATAGGTTATGTTCTCACTGTGATGATGAAGATGTAAAAACATAAAGAATATAAGGTTTTCTAAGACAAATTTTCCTTTTTAGGTAAAAGAAATTTGATTAATTGCCTCTCATAATTATCATGGATGAGATGAACTAACATGCAGTGTTTAATAACATTACCTTGGAGCTTAGACCCTTTTACTTACAATTTGGTTTGTTACTATGTTGTGGACTTTAAAAGAAAATTAACCATTGCTTATTTACAGCAACACAGAAACCAAATAGAAAAAAGTCTTCATTAAATACTGTATACAAGAAGTTCCTTTCTTATATTTGTAATTTTATTTTTAAATGTGACAATTCTATATATGTATACAATGCATTTCAGCCATTCTCACTCCCTCCCACCTTTCTGTTTAATCTTCCAACTCCTTCAAATGCCCCTCTTTACAAGTCCCTTTCACATATCCATATCTTTGCATTTTGTCTTGTGACCCAAAGAGTTTAACCACAGCTGTCTGTGTGACTCTGGGTTTTAGAAATCCACTGGAGCCTAGCTGGCTCTCCTGTGAGTATACATGTGAATTTAGTGACTGCCTCTCTTCTACAATCTACCAGTAGCAATAGTTCAGCAGAGTGGAATATGGTCTTGTTGAGTCCCTCTCTGAACCTTGCTGTGCTGATGAGGGACCCAGTCTTGTGCAGGTAGCTGTAGATGTTGTGAGGCAGACCATAGTTGCAATGGCTTTCCAGTCCTTCTTCTCATCTTGTAGCTTCTGTACTCTTTCCACTCATCTTCCACACTGTCCTAAGCTTTAGAGGAGATGGTATACATGTCTTATTTAGGGTTAATCACTCAAGTGTCACTTACTCTATACCTGGAGCAGCCATGAGCCTCTGCATTTACCACATTTCATTACAGAGGGAATCTTTTCTGGGTAATGCTGATTTAGCATTTGTCCATGAGTGTAAATATAAATACTTAGAAGACAGTTTGCAATCACATCTCTTTAAACAACTGTAGAAAGAACCTGAGACCTCTGTAGCTTGAAGTTTTTCTATGTTCCATCCAGTCCTGCAGCCGCTCAGACCCAAATAAACACACAGAGGCTTATATTATTTATAACTGTATGGTCTATGGCAGGCCTCTAGCTAGCTAGCTCCTATATCTTAAATTAACCCATTTCTATAAATCTATACCTTGCCACATGGCTTGTGGCTTACTAGTACTTTACATCTTGCTTCTCCTGGTGGTGGCTAACAGTGTCTCCTCTCCACCTTCTTCCTGTCTCTCTATTGGCCAATCAATGTTTTATTTATCAACCAATCAGAGCAACATATATCTACAGCACACAGAATGACATTCCACAGCACTTCCCCTTTTCTATATAATCAAAAGGGAAGGTTTTAACTTTAACACAGTAAAATTACATATAATAGAACAGTTATCAAGCAAGAATTACAGTTCCAATATCTAGTCTATTTGTATTTGGCAAAATTAAAGAAAAACCTTACAGAAACTGCCAAATGTCCATGTACAAGCTATCTGAACTCCACTGGAAATGTTAGATTTAAGGAGATTTAAAGAAGCTACCGTATCATATGGTATGCATTCTCCATTTGTAAAGCAGATGTTAAACTCATGGTCAACTTGTAATAGAATTATCCCTCAGGACTAGAATAGCCTGTGAGGCTGCATTCTCTGAGCCAGTTGCTTTGAAGCTGATTTTGGGTGTTGGATGATATGGGTCATGGTGTCACTGGAGAGCTTTCAGGGGGTCTTGGCTGATCAAACCATATTAGCCTGGATGCAATCCACAGGTTCTCATCTTCTGTGGAAACAAAAGCAGAACCTCTTTTCCAAAGCAACATATCCTTAGACAAAAATTTTGAAGTCAAGATACATTTAAAATATACATATTGGTTTAACTTAGCAGCCTTGACAATCAAATGTCTTTCTGCAGTTAAAAATCCCAAAGACAATATAATCCAGACTCTGTGTGTGATTTCCATCTTTACATGGCTTATTTTTATATTACTTTTACTCTCTTTAAAGACTATTTTTTTAAAACTTTCTATTTTTTTATATAACTGTCTATATACCTTTTCCTCTTTCTTTTAAGCCTACATACATTTTTACACACATGTAAACTGTTTAGGGTTTATCCCATCTGAATCTGTCTTATTGTGAATCTATTGCTTTAAACTGCAGAGTGGTCAGGACAGAGAAGCAGCAGCCTTGGCTGCTGACTCCACCCACATCACCTTTTCAACATGACAGTGGTACATTTACTGCCAACTCTGGGGGAATCATGTTCATGGATGACTCTGTGAAGCAGTGGTTTGTGGTGGTATTGTGTTCCCCAAAATATTGTGTACTCTAATAAATTTATCTGGGGTCAGAGAACAGAACAGCCACAATATTAAACATAGATGTTAGGCAGTGGTAGCACACGCCTTTAATCCTAGCATTACAGAGGCAGAAATCCCTCTGGATCTCTGTGAGTTCAAGGTCACGCTGGAAACAGCCAGGCATGGTGACTCACACCTTTAATCCTAGGAAGGATGGCTGGAAGCAGAAAGGTATTTAAGGCATGAGGACCAGGAACTAGGCTGGTTAAGCTTTTAGGCTTTTGAGCAGCAGTTCAACTGATATCTATTTGGATAAGGACTCAGAGGCTTCCAGTGTGAAGAAACAGGACCAGCTGAGGAACTGGCAAGGTGAGGTGGCTGTGGCTTGTTCTGCTTCTCTGATCTTCCAGCATTCACCCCAATACCTGGCTTCAGGTTTGATTTTATTAATAAGGCCATTTAAGATTCATGCTACAGTGGTTCTACATTTTCATCCAATAGCGTGTAGCCCAAAACCCTTTTCTTTCTTTCCTTTTTCTTTGTGTGTGTGTGTGTGTGTGTGTGTGTGTGTGTGTGTGTGTGTGTGGACCAGCAAAAGCTATATCCACCATGCACCATGTTGCATGGCTTGGAGACACCTCTGTGTACTGCAGCAGGATTCTGTCATGCTTGCACTCAAGTCCCCACACGCCTCGAACCCATCATAGTGTAGTTCAAGCTCACAGGCCACAGCTGGCCTGAGAGACACACTAGGAAGCTGGTTTTGCTCAGTTTTAGAATTTTTGGGTTTTTTGGGGGTTTTTTTGTTGGTGGTGTTTTTTTGTTTGGGGTTTTTTTTTGTTTTGTTTTGTTTTGGTTTGGTTTTTGGTTTTTTGAGACAGGGTTTCTTTGTGTAGCTTTGAGCCTTTCCTGGATCTCACTCTGTAGACTAGGCTGGCCTCAAACTCACAGAGATCCACCAAGTGCTGGGATTAAAGGCGTGAGCCACCACCACCCGGCTAGAATCTGTTTTTAAAATTTTCTCAAGTTTTCGGTAGAAATTCTTGATTCACATTGGGCAGCCAAATGTAGCTTGAAGTTTTCCTGTGTCCCACCTGGTCCTGTAGCTGGTAAGACCCAAATAAATACACAGAATCTTATATTATCAATAACTGTATGGTCTATGGCAGGCCTCTTACTAGCTAGCTCTTACATCTTAAATTAACCCATTTCTATAAATCTATACCTTGCCACATGGCTTGTGGCTTACCATACTTTACATCTTGCTTCTCCTGGCAGCAGCTAGCAGCATCTCCTCTCTGCCTTCCTCCTGTCTCTCTACTGGCTAATCAGTGTTTTATTTATCAACCAATCAGAGCAACACAGCAGACCCCAGTTGCTTTTTTGTTTTGTTTTGTTTTTTGTTTTTTTTTTTTGTTTGTTTGTTTTTTGTTTTGGCTAGATTTACAGGGGGAAAAAAATGCTGCTATAGAAACCAGCTTTCAGCATGCCAGGAATTGAAGGGAAGCCACTCCAGGAAATGAAGGACTAATCATTCCATTGACTTTTCTATCGGAGAGTGTAACCTTAATTCTCTTGGTCCAGCCAAAAGGGAATCAATCACACACACACACACACACACACACACACACACACACACACACACATACACACATCTCCAACATGTCAGGTTCTCACCTAGGGTGTTCATGAATGGCAAGCCTTCAGCAGGTCAGAGAAACTGAAGAGGAGATGCAGAGCAGGTGAACTACTGGACAGACAAACAGACACACTAGGACTTTTCTGAGGGTCAAAGCTTAGTTCTTCAATTTATTATTGTTTCCATTGCTATTGGTGAAGTTATTAAGGCCACTCTATGTAGTTAAAAGGGAGGTTTATTTTGTGGGGTAACTTACAAGTGAATGGATAGTTTACAGAGTCTGAGAAAGGCGTAGCACAGTCCAGCAGTGTTCTTTGGAGAACTCTGCTCGGTCTACCTCCAGCGTCCAGGGTCCAGGAGCTAAGAGAGCCTGCATCTGGATCCCAGGTCTTCAGCGTCCTCTCTCAGCCCCGCCTTGTAGGCGGACCGTTACCGAAGCCTCAATGGGGGTTAGAGCTTCCAGGTCAAAGCTGGAATGACTACCCACTATACATTGCTTATCCTATTATATCCTTTTTCTGTTCTGTTCTTCTACCCTGACGTTTCCCTTCTTTCTCTTTCCTGATGACTTCCTTCTCACTACTTCCTGATGACTTCCTTCTCACTACTTCCTGATGACTTCCTTCTCACTGCTTCCTGATGACTTCCTTCTCACTACTTCCTGATGACTTCCTTCTCACTGCTTCCTGATGACTTCCTTCTCACTGCTTCCTGATGACTTCCTTCTCACTACTTCCTGATGACTTCCTTCTCACTCCTTCCTGATGACTTCCTCCTCACTGCTTCCTGATGACTTCCTTCTCACTGCTTCCTGATGACTTCCTTCTCACTACTTCCTGATGACTTCCTTCTCACTGCTTCCTAATGACATCCTTCTCACTACTTCCTGATGTCTTCCTCCTCACTACTTCCTGATGTCTTCCTCCTCACTACTTCCTAATGACTTCCTTTTCACTACTTCCTGATGTCTTCCTTCTAAATTCTGTATTTTTTCCCTTACAGCTTATATACCCCAGCAGACTCTTTCAAGAAAAATAAAAATTACAATGTAGTTACAATCTATTTTTAAGTGAATGGTTACAATGAATACAAGTAAAAAAAAAAAAAAGCATGTTTCCCATTTCCCTTACAAGAGTAAACATTTTACATATTACAAGTAAAAAGCAAATTGTCCCCAAGCACCCACATATTTAAACATTGATCTTTTAAAATTCTCATAGATCAGGAGCCTTTCAGCCATAACTGCTAACAGACAGTAGTTTTTACAATTGCCATAAAAACAGATAACTAGTTTCACTTTTCATACTTTAGAGTTTGCCCAATTATTTTAACTAACCATCCAATTCTTTGTTTTCTAGTTACATGAAGTATTATTTAAAGCTTTGTTTTAGCTATGATGCACTCCAAACTCCATGAACACATTTTCCAATATCGAAAAGATCTTGAGCTAATTCCTCTGACTCGATTGTTTTCCTTAATCATTCACCTAAACCACAGTCTATAGGCTCCTCAAGAGAAACTCATAAGTCCCAGCTGATGACACCTCCTTGGTCCTATTTTCTATGCTCTGCAGCCCCAATTCATCAAGGGCGAGGACAACACTATATCTTATGTTTACCTATAATAATTTTCCTACTAAAATAACCTCTATCATAATCCCTTACTACATGTGTTCAAAACCCTTAATCATCAAAATTCTATCTAAACTACCACTATTATTGTATAAAATCATTACTTCAGTTAAACAGTACAGGTCAGGAGGAAATCATCTTCATAATAATCAAGTTAAAAGGCCCAGTAGAACAGGAAATTTCCATGAGATAATCACATTACATTCAAGGCAGTGGAGATCCCCCACCCCCATTCACACCATGCCAGATACCAGAAAAATATAGCCGCAGCAAACATGTAAAGGCACAGCAGAAGCAAGAGACATTCTGAAGCCAAAGCCCTCAGGGCCTTGCCTATCCAAGATTCACCCATCAGTGCCTTACATTCTAGTGGGCCAAACTCCTGAATTCAAGTGCTCCCTGATGTTCCCCTGGAATGGCCACCAGCAAAGTTTTTATTTTTTTAAATGTCAGATTAATTCAAAGAAAGTGGAAGAGTGATTTTAAAATGTCTCTTTTTCTTAAAAGCTAATAACTGCACATAGGTAATTGATAAGAAGATAATCATTATACAAGCTAAGGCTACGTGATTCTTCCAGAAACTACATGTTGAGAGGAAGACATCATGGGGATAGAGAGAAACCAGGTGCTTGGGAACTCCCCAGGAATCCCCAGGGAAGACCCTAACTTAGACTACTAGAAATAGTGGAGAGGGTGCCTGAACTGAACTGGCTTTCCCCAGAGATCAGATTGGTGAATACCCTGTTATCACAGAACTTTTCTTCAATGACTGATGGAAGCAGATGCAGAGATCCACAGCCAGGCACCAGGCAGAGCTCCAGCAGTCCAGTCAGGGAGAGAGAAGAGGGATTCTATGAGCAAGTGTATCAGGATCATGATGGGGAAACCTGCAGAGACGACCAAACCAAACTAGTGGGAACTCACGAAAGTTGGATCAAAGGCTGTGGAGGTGGGATCAGAATCCTTCTCTGGTGCATGAGTGGGCTTTTTGGAGCCCACTACCTATGATGGGACACCTCTCACAGCCTTGAGTGGGAGGGGCTTGGACTTGCCTCTACTGGATGTGCCTCTTCATGGGAGGCCTTGCCTTCTTGTGGGAAGGAGTTGGGTGTGGATTAGGAGGGAGAGGTGGTGGGGGAGGGAGGAGGGAAGAGGGAGATCTTTGATTGGTGTGTAAAATGAGTGGAAAAATTTTCTTAATAAAAAATTAAATAATAAATAAATAATACCAAAAAATAATGTCAAATTAATTCAAGGAAAGTGGAAGAGTGATTTAAAAATGTTTGTTTTTCTAAAGAGCTTATAACCGCACATAGGCAATTGATAAGAAGATAATCGTTATACAAGCTAAGGCCACATGATTCTTCCAGAAGCCCCATGATGAGCGATCAATGCCCTGGATCATCAAAAATTCTTCACCAGTACATCTGTAATTCAACACACACAAATAATGTCAAAGATTATTCAGTACATTCACTATTGCTTCTTTTTAAAAACTCATAGTTTCAACACATCATTAAAAATTCCTCTTTATATTCAACTGATGGTAGTAATGAAGTACTTACAATTTTGTTATATATTATGTCAATCTAACCTACTTGTATCAGGTCACTTTGTTAATTTAAAAAAACGTCCAAAGAGGTGTAGCTATCACATATATTTAAAAGCATAGAGGAAGTAGTAAACTGGACTGAGTTTAGAGAGTCATACTAGGATCCAACTTTGTAGTCTTCAAGGTGTCATCCACTTCTAAATCTATAATGCTGCCCTCTCCTCAAAGGGCAAAGGCATGGATGAAGGACTTGTTTCTCCTGAAGTGGAAAGCCTCAGCTTCCTAACAACACGCAGACACTCTAAGAGATCAATCTTTGTGCAGTTCTGCTGACTCAGTAGACAGTTATGCAATAAACACAGCATCGAATTCTAGACCAAGGACCAGAGAGACTAAGGGTTTCTGACAGGAGTCAGTCAATTCCTGTCAGCTCTTCTACTAAGGGAGCATGACAACCACAGATGCTCAGCTATGGAACATCCCCAGCAGCCCATGGCTACAGACAGAGCCTGGGTAGCAGTTGGAGCACAGCATGATGCAGGGGCCCTGACACAGATTAGAAAAGCTGCTATTGCTAAAAATTCTGGATATATTACAATTACCACCTGTGTGTCTCCATCCCTGTGTGTCTCCATCTGTGTTTCTCCATCCCTGTGTGTCTCCATCCCTGTGTGTCTCCATCTGTGTGTCTTCACTTCTGTGTGTCTCCATCCCTGTGTGTCTCCATCTCTGTGTGTCTCCATCCCTGTGTGTCTCCATCTCTGTGTGTCTCCATCCCTGTGTGTCTCCATCTCTGTTTCTCCATCCCTGTGTGTCTCCATCTCTGTGTGTCTCCATCCCTGTGTGTCTCCATCCCTGTGTGTCTCCATCTCTGTGTGTCTCCATCTGTGTGTCTCCATCTCTGTGTGTCTCCATCCCTGTGTGTTTCTATCTCTGTGTGTCTCTATCTCTGTGTGTCTCTATCTCTGTGTGTCTCTATCTCTGTGTGTCTCCATCCCTGTGTGTCTCCATCCCTGTGTGTCTCCATCCCTGTGTCTCCATCTCTGTGTGTCTCCATCTCTGTGTGTCTCCATCTCTGTGTGTCTCCATCCCTGTGTGTCTCTATCTCTGTGTGTCTCTATCTTTGTGTGTCTCCATCCCTGTGTGTCTGCATCCCTGTGTCTCCATCTCTGTGTGTCTCCATCCCTGTGTATATCCATTTCCTTGCGTCTCTTAGAATTTAACAGTCTTCAAATCTGCTGAAAGGGCAGATTTCTTATTCCTCTTGTAAGAACAATCCTTTTGTGAGTATGAGGTCTGTGAAGGGCCCACCTCTGGTTTCACTTTACCCATCCCCATCCTTCTGACAAGAAACTGGTAAGGAATTTGTATTAGAAGGATGGCAGACCACACCAGGAGAGAGGAGATATCAGAAATAAGATATCCCCACATATTTGTTTTCTTATCAGTAATTCAAACATAATTTGGGTTATTATTATTCATTATTATTTTGAACATCCAAGAGAGATTTAACACATCAGCATATTCTTCTCTCACTTATATATCAAAATTAAATCAATGAGAGCAATCATAGAAAGAGAAGGTACTGTAACTTCAGAATAATACACTTTAATTTTATTAAATTTCTTTTGTTTCTATTTTAATGGTATTAAACATAAATGATATTTCCTTCTTAAGATAGTGAAATATGTGTTTCTTTCATTGCAGGACATGTCCTCTGGTAGGACATTTTACACACACACACACACACACACACACACACACACACACACACCCCTTTGATTTCTTGAAGTCCTCTAGAGTGTGAGGCAGAGGGAAGACCCTGAATGCTTACAGGCAAAGCTCAGTCCTTTTGGTCCTTGCTGCCCTGATGTTCTTGGGCTCTGCTCACAGGTACCATAGTCTATACATATAGAAAGTATATGCCCTTGTTAACTATCAGAGCAGCCTAGGTCAAACTAAAATGTTCTGAAACAAGGAACTCAAATCCACAATCAAGACACCAAAATCATTTTTTAAAGCCCCAAAGAACCCTTTCTGCACATTCTACACCATAGAGCAAGCAGTAGGATCAAAACACATCCATGTGTGCATTGGCTACAGTGATTCTCTCTGGGTGACTGGCAGAGGACAGTGTTAATCCTGAAAGGATGGTTTCCCCTCTAAGTGTAGGAGCATCTATGTCCCCATAATGACACTGAACTCAAGCTTACATTACATAGTTCTGACATCTACTGATTTCTGCTGTGTTATGTTCTGTACAGAAGTTTTGTCCCAGGAATTCATTGTGTTGCAAAGCCTGTAACACAAACAGAAACAGGGAAAGGCAAATAGTTTAATATTTCCATAAGTCTCCAAAAAATAAATACAACTATAAATTCAAATTCAATCTTGACTGTAATTTGAAAAAAAAAATTAAACAAACAAAGCCCCACCAAGTTCAGTCTGCCCAGCAAAGCAGTGCCCCTCCCTCACACTCAGGAGGCTTAGGATTGAAATGATGGTGCTTCCCAACTACTAAGAGGTGGACTCTCTAACTAGATTACTTCAGGCACCTCCTTCTCTGTGCAGTCCATAACCATGAAAACACTGTAATTAAAACAATACTATTGATTTATAGTAATAATAGTTCTTGCTTTTTTTCATCAAAACCAGTTGTGATCATGGGAGTGAGAAAGTCTATTAAGACACACTTTACTGAAGAGAAAATTTGGCAAAGCCAATAAGGCTATGGGTATCACATGGTTTCTGTTTCTTTTAACTTCCTGATATAAACTATATATCTTAGTCCCTGATCCTTTCATAATTACCATATTGAGTAGAATCACAACTGTATACTTTTCATCATGCTATCTATCTTTCCTGTTTATCCTGGGGTTTTTCTCACCCTTTATGAATCTCAAATAACACGTGACTGGGGAAAACCCCAGATGACTCACTGACCTTTGGCTAGAATTAACAGGAATGTTCTCATCTTTTGCTCCTGGAAGGAAAATCCTGGGCAGCTTCTGGTTAGAGATTACAGCTGGGAAAGAACTTGGTTGGGATTCATTTCAGTTGCTACAGTTGGAGACCCCAAGTACAGTGACAGACAGGACAACTTACTATAAATCCATAATGAGGAATGTTGAAGTACTGAATCCATGAGAGCCCAGGTACTAAGCTTTCTGAATATATTGACAGACCTGAGAAAAACTATGAAGAGCAAAACCACGAATTAGAACCAGTCAAGTGACTAAGAACTCTAACCAAGATCCTCACTCTTCAAGATCCCTATATCCTTTCGACCATTTCTGCTCACACCAGTTCTTTAAAACATTCTTTCAGTAACTCTAAACAAAATTCTTTACTCTGCAAAGCCAAGGCTCTTTGTTGTTTTTTAATAGAAGGACCTGCCACCCCATTCTGTAGGAGCCAAAGCTTACAGATACTATGTTATCTTTAAAATGGCATGCAGCCTATGAACATTCTTTAAATTTTAAATACTCCCATCCTACATATTTAAAATCCTCTTCAGATTCCTATAATATCTAATTTGGATAGCTATATAGTTTATACTGTATAGTTCAAGGGATGACGATATTCAGAGCAGAAGTGTCATTTGCTTCATAATTTTCAATATACAATTGGTTGAATCCTTGACAATATGACAGGCCAACTGCAGTGACTATACTAATAAAACTGCTACCATCTAGGAACATATGCTAGAAGAACACAGTCTTGTCTCATTTTATATCAACTTGATACAAATTAAATTCACTGGAGAGTGGGGAACCTCAAGACACTAGAAATGTCTCTAGGGAAGAGCTTGATCCTACCTCAACTTGATATACCATGCTTTGTTCAAAGAGGCCTGCCCCTTTCTGAATGGAGGAGGAGGAGTAAATGTGGAGGGAGGTAGAAAGGAGTCGGGGGGGGGGGCGGGAACAGGAGAAATGGAGGGAGGAGAAACTATGGTTGGTTAAAAAAATTAATTAAATAAAATTAAATAAAAAAAGAAAATGTCTCTATAAGATCATCTGTAGGCAAGCCAGTGGGGCGTTTTCTTAATTCGCCACTGAGGTGACAGTGCCCAGCCCAGTTGTGGGTGTGACCATCCCTGCTCTGGCCATTTGAGTTTCTAGAAGAAAGCAGGCTGAGTGAGCCATTAGAACAACCAGTAGGCAGCACCCTCCATGGTCTCTGCATTAGCTCCTGCCTCCAGGCTCCTACCCATTTGAGTTCCTATTCTGACTTCCTTCAATGATGAGCAGTTATATATATGGAAGTGTAAGCCAAATAAACCCTTTCCTCTCCAACTTGCTTTTTAGTCATGGTGTTTCATCACAGCAATAGGAACCCTAAGTAGGACACGTGCTTGGTCATCATATACCCACTTCTACTTCCAAGGATCAATAAGTCTTGTTATTTATAAGAGTTTTGACGCTCTACTCATGACTTTAGGAATAATTTTTTGATTCAGTTAAAATACCACCTTAAGACAACTTCAAGCTTAGAATAGATAAACCACACAATGTGGGGAAGAGCAGCAGAAAACATGCCCAATCTCCATTTAAAAAGAGTGCAAAAGTCAGAACCACAGTGGAGATGACAGAAAACACTGATGGGGAGGAACAAGAGGCAGTTATGAGGTTCACGTAAAACTTGTCCTGTCTTAAGTACAGTAGAATTTGCAAAGCAATGACTGTGTTTGCATGCATTCAGACTGCACCTTACAAAATGCTTAAAAAAATGCAACATTTGGCATCATAACTAGCTTTTAAGGTCTCATTTAGAAACTTTGTACAATAACCAGTCGTCTTAGTTCCTTTCCTGTGGTTGTGATAAAACACCACGACAAACATAGAAAAGTCGGGAGCTTTTCTAAGTACAAATTACAAACATATGGAAAAGAAATGAAGAAAACAATCTCATTCACAAAAATCTCAAAATGGGGGGTGAGTGGGGGATCTTGGAATAAATCTAACCAAATGTAATACATGTTCAATAAAAAATTTAAGACACTGGGGAAAAAAGATATTGAAGATACTGGACAATTGACAGACCTCCCATCCTTACAGATTGGTAGGATAAAAATTATGAAAATACACATCCTACCAAAAGCAACAAGCAGGTTTATTGCAATCTTCATCAAAATTTCAATACAATTCCAAGAAATTGAAAAACAATACTAAATTTCACATGGAAATACAAAAGACCCAAGTTAGGGGAACAATCCTTAACAACAACAATAAAACTGTGAAATAATCCATCCCCCTGTTGTAGGAGGAATAATTCATCTTCTCAATGGATAAGAGGCTTTCAGTGCACCTGTCTGCACATCTGGGAACAAGAGCAACAGACTCTGGCAAACTTTACCATCCCATGTGTCCTTCTCTCATAAAGAGGGTAACATGCCATTTGCTCTGGTAGGACCAGGGTCTCATTCAAACGAAAAGGATACTTGAGCTTAGGGATATGCTGTGGGATGTCCTTCTGTATGTTGTGAATGTGTGTTGCTCTCATTGTTAATAATAAAGCTAATTGGCTGGTAGGTAGGCAGGAAGTATGGACAGGATAACCAAACTAAAGAAAGAAGAGGGTGGTGGGGTAGGGCAGATGCCAGCCAGCCAGTGAGGAAGCAAGACATGTAAAAAATGAGGTAACAAGCCATCAACCATGTGGATAAACACAGATAAGAATTATGGGTTAATTTAAGTGTACTAGCTAGTTAGAAATAAGCCTGAGCGAACAGCCAGGCATTTATAATTAATGTAAGCCTCTGGGTGGTTATTCTAGAATTGGTGAGCAGGAGAGAACTGTCCATTTACAGAAATGTTCTGCCATACAAATGTAGCAGTCACTCCTTGGGCACATCTGCTGTACAGTTAACACAGTTTACCCAAGTATTCAATTCTATACATCAGTTTTATAAGCATATTATCAAAAGTAAAAACAAAGTGAACTCTAACAATACTATATCCTTTAGGTAATGAGGTATTGTTAGGTTCCTTTTGAGAATTAATTTTAAAGATTGCCTGGATGATCCAAAGGGGACAAATTGGGACACATGTACCTGTCCATAAGAGAAAGCTTTCTGGTTTTATTTTGTTTGTTTGTTTGTTTGTTTTCTTAGGTTTTTGTTTTATTTGCTGAGAGATGCTGGCTTTACCAGAGGCAATCAGAGTATACAGCAGGTAACAACTAGTATTCAACAGGTCGACCTAGCTGTTGAATAACTCTTTGATGGGGGCCCCACTTGGCAAAGCTATGGAGTTACTGACTGTAAATGACTGGTTGCTTCCGTCTGTAATTTTTCTCATGTTCCACTGCATTTCTTACCTAAAATCAAAACAACAACAACAAAAACACAGCTGTGGGGTTCCTTCCACAGCCCATTGGTAGTGTGTTTTACATTTTTGGGCACATATATAGCTGTGGATGGTCAGGAAGATGATTTCTGCTTAAGCTGTATAATTCTGATGAACAAAAATAATACTAGGATCTTTTTTATAACTTATATAGGAGGGTAACAGTATTCTCAGCTACAAAGACAGCTAATTTTAGACTTTAGTACAAATTCAAAACAGACTAGCTGACCCTGCAAATAATAATACTCAAGGACAAATTCCCAAGTGTCTGTTAAACCGAAGTCAGGCTGACATCATTAAGACATAAACCCCTGCTGCAGTATTTGACTTTCTGCACCTAATCCCAGCCTCAGTTTATGTTACAGGCTAAAGGTTCAGTCAACTGACCAGTTACTTTCTCACTGGCCACTCAATGTGACCTCGCTAGTAGAGGAGCTGTGTGAAGGAACTATGTAAAGAGCTGTGTGAAAGAGTGTGAGGAATTGTGTAAAGTGCTGTATGATGAGAGAGCTATGTAAATGACATGTTGTAACTGTGTATAGAGATGTATGGCCATGTAGGAGAGAGATGTATGTATGTAAAGAGAGATATATAGCTGTATGTAAAGGATGTAACTGTGTAGAGACAAAGAGATTTTTAGAGGGAATTAGAACTTAGAAAGAATTAGAACTTAGAAGGAATTAGAAACTAGTAGGAATTAGAAATTAGGTAGAATTAGAGCTAAAGAAGAATAAAGAGCATGACCTGAACAGGTTGTGCGTGAAGTTATTAAAGAAATCCTCTATCCTCACTCTTGAGAAGTCTTCTCTGACTTGCCCTGGATAGTGGCTTGGGAGCTGGACTCACAGGCTGCTAAATCTCTTACTTATCAAACTGAACTGTTAGTAGAAAAGCTGATTTAGTTATATTAACAAGTTTTAAATATCATCTTTAAAATAATAAGCAAGACTTTTAAATCTTAATTTTAAAGGTTTTCCTTGTGCTGAGCTTGTCCATTTCCCCTGGGCAATGATGTCAGCAGCCTTTCTCTTGGGTGTGATGTGTCCCCCCTCTTTAAATCTGAACTGTGCACATGGTTAATATCACAGGAAAGGGGCCTCCCAGGTCTGTTTCAATTTGTTTCTGTTTTGTTTCGTTTTTTGACTTTTTAGCAGTATTTGGTCCCCAAGCAGGAAAGCACAGGCTGGAAATTTTAGCAGAGGAGTTTGGGTGAAAACTTTGTAACCTAAGAGAAAGCAAAATGGAGAAGAGAGCCATAACACAATTAAAAAACTGATTTTAGTTTCCCTGGTGGGAAGGGCTGTGGACTCCCTAAAATAGGAGACATGTAACATTCAAGTGGAGAGAGGCCCTAGCCTTTCTGAGAGCAACTTTAATCTTAAACAAATCTATTTAGTTCTGAGTTACTCTAAGATAGTCTTCATTATTCTAGCAGCAGCATGGGGAAGGAAGAAGGCCTGTATACATCTGAGAAAATGTGCATTCCTACCAGTGTATATTAAAGTTTTCTTTCATCATTGCATTATAAAGTTACAGAGAAACAGCCTAAGGTTTTAAAACAGCCAACCTTAATTTACCCAGTAACCTTACAGGAACTGCCAAATGATACATATCCCCCAGACTATGTAAGAGCTGAATGGACTCCTATGCAAATACTAGATCTGAAGAGATTCAAAGAAGCAATAGTCCCATATGGCATCCACTCACTGTTTGTAAAGCAGATGTTAAATTCGTGGTCAGCTTGTAAGAGAATTATCCCTCAAGACTGGAGAGATTTGGTTACAGCAGTCTTAGAGGCTGGTCTCCAATTACAATGGAGGACCTGGTGGAAGAATGAGGATAAGACCATTGAACAACAAAGCAGAGCTAGAGGTCTTGAAATCTCCTAAGATCAAATTCTTGGAGAGGGTGATTATGCTGCTATTCAAAGACAATCTTTATATGATGACCACACACTGGCTTTGTGCTGCACAGCAGCCTTGAATGCTTGGGACAGAATTGAAGAAGTATGAAAGAAAAATGAGTCATTTGCTAAAGTTATACAAGGCCCCAAAGAAACCTTCACTGATTTCTTACAAAGATAGACTTGAGCAGTAAATTGAATGATACCAAATTCAGAAGCTAAACAAATAATAATTGAATCTCTGGCTTCTAAAAATGCTAATGCACAATGCAAAATTATAATTAGGCTGCTAAAGGCAAGATTGGCACCCTAGGAGGAATGGATTTGAGATACAATCAATATTGAATCTCATGATCATGATGATGCTTGGATAGGAGAGGTGACTTCCAGAGGTTTGAAAAAAAATCATAATATCAAATGTTTCAATTGTGGTTAACAAGGTCACCTAAAAAGGAACTGTAAACAGTAGGCATCGCTAGAAACAATGTTTTTTCAAGGATAATTCCAACAGAATGCCCCTCCCTTCTGGATTATGCAGAAGGTGTGGTAAAGGCAGACAATGGAGTAATAAATGTAGCTCAACAATGGGCAGACAAGGCAATCCCTTGCCTTTGCTATCTTGAAACAGCCTGAGGGGCCTCTTGCAGGCCCCCAGGTCAAATTCCATTTAGTCATTTCCTGTCATCATGGAAGAAACTCCCTCCCAGACCAATTAAAGAACGTAATGCCTATTGTAAAAAAAAAAAAAAAAAATCATACTGCTCTGAATAATAGAACAGCTATAGAAAAGAGAACAAAAAAATCAGGAGAAAGTATAAATCAAAATTGATAAAGATTAGATTAGGAACTTCCCCAAAATTAAGGTTGGGGAAGGATTTTGTTTTTGTCTTTTCAGGAAAATAAAACCAACCATCTTGAGGAATTTAAAGACCTTTGTACAAATAAGCATCCAAAGAAGAAGGGAGAACTACCTGGAAAAAATTACCAAGAAAAGGAATAATCTGACCTAATGAGATCTCTGAAGTTTCAATGATAGAATCCCATAACAATGACTCCACATGGACAATGATGACACCATTAAGATGACAAACACCACCTAAAGACCAGCTTTGGACTACAAACTGCTCCAGACAATTGTGAGGTGGATATCTGAGATGATCCAGCCTCACAGACTGCTCCAGTGTGGACTTGAGACAAGCATTGCATTTTCCCATTATGCAGAGACTGGAAGACAAATGATACAGCTATCTCTCCCTGGACTTGACAATTAACCCAAATTTTTTCTTTTTAGGATCCCCTAAAGATGCCTTCTCCCCCAGACAGAAGGAAGTAAATTTAAGAACATGACGCCCACATTCCAAAGAGGTGGGGTGGGTAATTTTTGGTCATTCAGTGGGTTTATGGATAACTGTCATTGTTTAGGATGGTTGGTTATAAGATATTAATTGTTAATGGTCAGGAGAAAAGCTAAATAAAGGAGATTAGAATCAAGGTTCTTGTTTGAAAAAAAAAGAAAAGAAAAATAGAGGATATAGATATGAAAAGATAAAAGGTAGACTATTGAGTCTACTCTGAAAAGAAAAAAGGGAGAATATGTATATGATAAGATAAAAAGGTAAATTATTGAATCTACTCTGAAAAGAAAAAAAGGGAATATAGATATAAGAAAAAATTATTGAATCTACTTTTTCAAAGCAACTACTTGTTTTAAATATTTTACATTGGATTGGATTTTTGTACATTATATACAAATTTTGTATACTGATACAAATTTGAGATTATTTTTGCTAGAACATACTGTATATGCATTTCTAATATTGTTCAAGGTATTGCACCTATACAACTCACTTAACAATGTAATGCAATTTTCTAGTCCTTGAAAGTTATTATTACCAACTATTTAGGATAATAAAGAAATGAAAGTTAGTAGTTAGTTATTACAATGGAACCTGTAGTCACGTTAGGTATGTTTTCAAGGTCAAACAGAGGTATATTTTATATAGTCTTCAAGCACTTCAGAGACCTGCAAAATATGGCATTTTAAGATGTTTTAATAACATAGAGTCTTTTTTTATGACAATGAGACATGTCTGCTCCAGGCAGCACCAATCTGCTTCAGAGAAGATGATGGGCATTGAAAAATTCCATATGGAGTTTACTTTCATTGTGGTAAAAGTTAGCCTCTGGGCAAGAAAATGCCCTTGCTTCAACTGCTGACAGTATGCTGTCCAAATGGGACAAGCAGGAAACAAAAGAAAGGACTGCTGAACTTTGCCAAGACAAAGTAGGAAGTCCCTTTAGAAAATCCTGCTTCACAGATGAGTCTGTCAGACATGCTAGGCCTGTAGGCTGAAGATGGATGTCCTAACATTACAGAAGAACCTAGGGTGACTGTCCAGGCAGCCAGCTGTTTCTGTCATTTCTCACATTTTTTGGAAGTTGCTTGCCTGCACTTCCTGTTTACTTAGGTTTCTGAGGGAGTTAATGATTAGATAGTTATAGTTATCCTTATTAACAAATTCAGAAAAGAAACTCACTAAAGAGGTATAAAGTGTGTAAATTTGAAAGACATCAGTAGTTTTTGGTTGATAATACAAGTTACAATAGATCGTGAATTAGGTACAACATTTTGGACTCACCAATATAGAATAAACAATGGAATATTTTCTCTGAATCTGTCAAATGGTAATAGACTGGACATTATAGATGTAATTCTTGGCTTTATATATTGCATATAGTTATTGTACTTATTGTATATAATTTTTCTTATATTAGTTATAACCTTTTATTATTTTAGACAAAAAAAGGGGAAATGTGGTGATACTTTGTTGTACTCTAATAAAAGTTGCTTGAAGATCAGAGGACAGAGCCAGCCACTAGATTAAATATAGCAGTCAGGAAGTGGTGGCACACACCTTTAATCCTAGCACTCCAGAGGCAGAGGCCTATCTGGATCTCTGTAAGTTCAAAGCCACCCTGGACTACAGGAGATTAATCCAGTCTAAAAGAAACAGAGCGAGGAAGTGGTGGTATATAATCCTAGCACTTGAGATCTCATGCCTTTGCTACCAGTATTTGGGAAGCACATACACCATTAATTCTAGCTCTAGGAAGGTTGAGACAGGAAGCGATTTGGCTGGGTGGAGAAAGAAATACAAGGCAGGAGAAAGGAACTGAGACCCTTTTGGCTGAGGACTCAGAGGCACTCAGTCTGAGGATTCACAGAAAAAGGATTGGCTGAGAAGTTGGCAAGGTGAGAAGTGGCTGTGGCTTGTTTCCTCTGATCTTTCAACATTTGCCCCAATATCTGGCTTTAGGTTTTTATTATAAGACCATTTAGGATTCATGCAACAGGTGACTTATGTCTTGATTGGGTGATTGGGAGCTGTCACTATGTTCAATGAGCTAGAAATGCTGAAATATGGAGGAAGGGATTTAAGGAGACTTGGAGTGAAGTTACAAGTATGCTCAAATACAGTGACCACCCTACCTGGATGTTTTCTGCTTTTCTTTTTCTTGTGGTGAAGGTAATACATGGGGACACTAGACAGACTACTATGATGACAGTGACCAATGACTCATTTTCTGATTGTATTTATGAACTGCTCTATGAGATGGAAATCATGTCTGATGCTGTGGCTAATGAGGTCCTCGGTTCCAGAGGAGAATCTACTATTATTCTTCTAAATTGATATGGTATTAAACTGACTTCTAATGAGTTGTTGTGACACATATAGATTAGTACATCATTAGAGAAGCTTCCTTTTGCAGTAGATGGTGATTAACACAGACCCACCACAGGTCAACATACAGAGAAGAAAGACTACAGAGGATCCAGTTCTGAATGGGACATCTGTATATCACATCCCTCCTCCCAAGGACAAGGGATCAGATCCTGATGAAAGAGAGGCTAGAGAGATTTTAAGATTCCTGAGAAATGTCTGGTAAGAGCTCTCTGGAAAAGGCATGTTAACTATATCACAGTACTAACATCAGGGCAGTATCCACAAAGCCTAGGAGGAAAGGCGGCTCCCTCTCTCCTACAGACCATAATAAGCTTTAGCATGAGGACTCATGTCCCAAGTACTGATGTGTCAAGCATGTACATGTTCAAGAAGGAACACAAGGAAAATTTTCCTCTCAGAAAAACACAATTCACACTCACCAGCATGAACAGAAAGTAGATGGTCACCGACAGTGTTGGCACAGCCACTGCATTCTGCCTTGCCCTTAAAGACAGTGACAGGGAACTGGCAGAATAAGCCAACATCGTGATGGTAAAATACATAGTGAAGAGACTCTTCACATCTGTGTTTACTCCTTAGAAAGAGAGAAAGAAAGTGGGGTCAGTTCATCTACCTAACTCAAGAGAATTGTACATAATTCAAATAATACTTTAATAATCAAAATGACTAGTTACAGCTTCACAGCCACCCAGCTTCCCTGGATTTCCAACTGCTACCCGATCATGTGGATGCTGGGAAACAAATTTGGGGACTTTGGAGGAGGAGCAGCAAGTGCTCTTAACCAATGAGCCTCTCTCCAGCCCCATCATATGGCTTTACTTTTATACTTGTCACAAAAATACCTTTCCATATAATACCTGTTTTCCTCTATACTTAATTGAGCAAATGAGCAATTTATGGGATCCTGACATGGAGAGCTACAGGCAACACAACTGGCCAAAAAATGACCACATTCTCTCACAGAAGAATCAGCAATAGAACATGTTCATGTCCTCATTTCCCTGTGTTTATTACGATTGCATTAGTAAAGAAATTGGGATCAGGACTATGCTGGTTAGTTTTTGTCAATTTAACAGAAGCTAGGGTCATAAGAGAAAGAGGAACCTCATTTTTAAAAAAATGCTTCCATTAGATTGGCCTGTAGGCAAGCCTGTGGGGGCATTTTCTTGATGTATTATTTATGTGGGAGGTCTTAGACAACTATGAATGATACCATCCCTGGGCAGGTGGTCATGGGTTCCATGAGAAAGCAGGCTGAGGAAGCCATTAAGAGCAAGCCAGTAAGCATGACTCCTCCATGGCCTCTGCTTCACTCCCTGCCTCCAGGTTCCTGCCCTGAGTTCCTGACCTGACTTCCAAGATGAAATAAACTCTTTCCTTCCCAAGTTAGTTCTAGTCACAGTGTTTATTACTAGAAACTAGCACTAGAAACCTAAGGCAAGGATTAAACAACCTTCCAGTGGTGCCTCCCAGTTTAGTTTTCTGCTGAGAGTGCTGGCAGCAATGTCTTTGCCAGAGGCCACAGGAATATACAGCAGATGACAACAGACAGTTCAGATGTAAGCCCACCAGATGAACAACTCTCTGATAGAGGGATCTCATAAGCAAGGCTTACAGGACCACAGACTCTGAAAACTGGGTGCTTCTGTCTGTAATTTTTCTCTTGTTCTGCTACATTTCTTCAAAAAAAAAAAAAACAGCTATGGGGTTCTTTCCACAGCCCATAGTTGATGTGGTTTGTACTTTGGGGGCACAAAAAGTGGATGGTCAGAAAGATGATTTCTTATTAAGCTGTATAATTTTGATCAATAGAAATATACTAGGATATGCTTCATAATTAGATCTATTATACCATGAGGACTGTAAGATATTTAGGCCCTGTTTTTTAATCACTAGCTCAGACTGACATAAATAAAACAGCAATTTCTTCTCAGTTCTAGACAAGATACATACAATAAGCTGATTTTAGTCCTCAAAACAAATTCAAACTAGACTAAAAGCCTCACAAGTTAAACCTTCACAAATAGTACACAAGGACAATTTCCCAGATGTCTAATTGTGGAACCAAGGTCAGACACAAAGCAACTTTGATGCCAGTTACCAGCTTGCTAAGTCTGGCTTTTAAGGACCTACTCCATACAAAAATTCCTCAGCAGCTTGTTGTCATGGTTACTCACTTCCTCAGATGTAACTTTTTTACTTTCCATGGGGTGGATATAAGAGGATACAGAAAAAAAAAAAAGGAGAAGAACTTGAAAGAAAATAAAGTGAATGGTCTAGTCAATACATGCACGAGTCTTATTCCCTCAGATAAATAAGAATTATTCCTAAGTCCCACTACTCTGAAGGAATTCTTTTTGTTACCCTGGGTGCAGTTTTGGGAGCTGGTCTCTCAGGCTGTAGTTGTTTTCTCTAGGAAATCACCATGTAATTGCTATGCAGGAAGGCGATGGGTTCCACAAGCTAATTTGTAATCTTTATGGACCTATTGTTATGAGTTATGCACAGTCCTGTGTTTTTATAATAGTCACAAGGACACAGTTAGATTCTGAGGGAGCTACGTTCCATGTCTAATGGTTTTAAAAGTTATTGTTATGATTATCATGGTGTATATAGTACATGTGTCATTATGAGTGTGCATTTATCATGGTGTGCATGTATCATGATGTGCATGAATCATGATGTGCATGTATCATGGTGTGCATGTACCATGGTGTACATGTGCCATGGTGTACAAGTGCCATGGCATGCATGTGGAGTTGAAGGACAACTTTCTGGAGTAATTCTCTCTTCCACTGTGGATTCTGAGGATCAAATTCAGGTTGTCAGGCTTGCAAGACAAGCACATTTCCCACAGCCATCCCATGGCCTAAATGACTGGTTCTGAATAATAAATTTCTTATAAAACAAAGCCTAAGCTTTATCATTGCTTACCTTAGTATGTGTGAGTCTGTATGTGTGTGCATGTGTGTTAAATGTATGGAAATTCTGAACAATAAGTCTAGGGTGAAGCTTAACCATATGCAAAAATGAATCTGTGCATATATTTCATATAACTATATTATATAATTTCAACAAACCTCAAACTCACTATCCTCTCTCTGTTTGTAAGATTAGGTAGCATAAGGCACTGTATACATTTAAGTTCTTTTAAGCACATACATATTTGTAAGATATTATCCACTTTTCCATATTTTATTTACATATAGAGACACTTACACAGAAACAGTGAAAAATATACAGCTGGGCTGGAAAGATGGCTCACTGATTAAAAGCATGTACTGTTATCTCAGAAGCCCTGGATTCCATTTCCAGTACCCACATGGTGCTCACATCCTGTAACTCCAGTTCAAGGGGATCTGATGTCCTCTTCTGACCTCACCAGGCACTGCATGCACTTAGTGCACACACACGCATACACACACACACACACACACACACACACACACACACACTCGCACACACAAATAAAGTAAAAATAAATATTTTACAACAAATATGGAGAGATATCTAATAATTGATCTTGCTCCTCTGGCACTGTCTCAAATGTGTACGTTATATCTATATTCATTATAATACACAGAATCTCTAGGAAAAACAGTTTCATAAAAAGTTTTTGTAGTATTTTGTGAAGAAGTCTTAGAGACTTTCCTCACACTGAACACCTGTTTTAGATGGCACACACTGGAGACGTGCTTTTCTACTCATGCTTTGCTACTTTAGACTTGCCACAGTTGTACAAAGCAAAACACGTTCCTCCAAGAGTAAAGACACGTTCTCTTGCTTTGTCACTTACCTGCTATGCTGAATAATACAACAGTAAATATAATACTTGGTAATAACCTCCTGGGTACCAGCTCAGCCAGCAATTTCCCAAGAAAATATGGTGACACTCTGTAGTATCCACTGGTATGCTCATGTCTGCAGAGACAAAGATCATGTTAAACATCCTTAGATTAGTCCAGAAGGCACAGGAGAGATGCTGGCTAAGCTGACTTCTGCCACCACAGGGAGCCTAACAGGACAGTGTCCCCTGTGCTCCAGGCTGACTCCCATACACGTCCCCATCTTAGGGACCAGCATCCCTAGGCCAGCATCCTGATGACATTCTCACTAGGATTCTCCCCGTCAGAGAACTCTCCCCTGTTTTGGCAACTCTGGTCACACTATGGCCCCTCCAGGGAGAGACTGATGTGTCCACTCTCCTCAGAGTCTCTGCCCTCTGAAGCTGGTTCCCTGAGGAGCAGCTCATTCCTACCTTACCTCAGACAGTGGTCATGGAGACTTCTCTCCTTCCAGTTCTCATGAAGAAGGTGACACTGTCACTCTGAGGTCACAGTGCAGCCTCAGGACACTACATCCTTCTCACTTTAGGACAGATGTATTCCTTCAATAATCTCTCTTCACAACCACGAATCTTTACCAGATACCAAACCTGATCCTTTCCCTTCCAGCCCTTCCAGATCCCAAGCTCTTCCCCTCCCAGTGTCTTCTTTTCATCTCTAGTTTTTTGTTTTTTGAGACAGACTCACCAGTGCCGGCTGAATTTAAATTCCATATACAGCCAAGAATGACCATCCTCCTGCCTCTACTTTGGCCCCAAGTGCTGGGATTACAGGAATACAGCCATGCTCAGGGTTTGTGGTACTGGGAATCTAACACAGGGTTTCAGGCACACAAGCACTATAACTACTGAGTGAGGCCCTCAGCTCCTCTCTGAGGACTCCTCTCCTGGGCATGCACTTGGAGACAAATCTTGGCCATCTCTGAGAGAAGTGAATTCTAAGCATAGGCCACCAGGAAAAGTTTCTTCCATGTTTGAAAAGCACAGGAGATAAACAGCCTTTTCTACACAGCTGCTGTCTGGCTCTCTCCAGCCCTCCATCAAGAGGAGACTCTCATTCTTGTGCAGCTGTACCTCTCCAACTCCAATGTGCCGCTGAACCCACCACACTTCAGCTCTGTGGAACCCTGACATCTTTATTCTGGGGACTCATGAATTTCCTGTGATTTTTTCAGCCCCTACTATTGCGTTGTCTGCAGCACTGAGACATGGTAGTCTCACCCACATTTTGAAACTTTCTCTGAGCAGCAGACACCTCTGCTCTTGGCTTCCTATCCATTTTTTAGTTAATATTAATAATCTCTTTACATACTTCAAAAATCATGATACCACATGATAAACACAAAATTTCACAATTTGTTTATTTTCAACTAAATAAGTAAGAAAAAGGGGGAATTACTGGTAATTCATGAGATAACATTAAAGGCCCAACGATGAATGAAATTAATTGACCACCTGCTCCTGGTGCCTACTTCTGGAGCAGGGGTTACTCACAGAAAGCGATCCTCGTCAATCACAAAGAGCTCCCCAGCAGACACACTTGTGATGGTCTGGAAGATGGTGACCACGAAGAGCAGGCCAGCTCTGCAAGGACAGAATGGAGATAAAAACAATAGTACATTCAACATTGGGATGGCTTATTTCCAATACACCTTGTTCTGCAGATTAAATAACATTACACAGATTTTTATTTGAAAAAAAATCAGTACTGGAGATTTGGCTCAGCAATAAAGAGTGGTTGTTGCTCTTGCAAAGGACCAGGTTGGTTGGCAGCACCCACATGGTGGATCACAACCATCTGTCACTGGAGTTGAAGGGGAGCCCGTGCTACCTAGTTTATGTCAACTTGACACAAGGTAGGGTTATCTGAAAGGAGGGAACCTCAATTAAGAAAGATAAGATCCAGTTGTAAGGCATTTTCTTAATTACTGATGGATGGGGAAGGGCTCAGCCCATTGTGGGTGGTGCATCCCTGACCTGGTGGTCCTGAGTTCTCTAAGAAAGGAGGCTGACCAAGCCATAGGGAGCAAACCTGTAAGCAGCACCCTTCCATGGCCTCTGCAGATTCCTGCCTGGTTTGAGTTCCGGTCCTGACTTCTCTTCAGTAATGAAATACAATGTGGAAAGGTAAGCTGAATAAACACTTTCCTCCTCAACTTGCCTTTTGGTCATATGCTTAATCAGAGCAATAGTAACCCAAACTAAGACAGAAAACAATGTCTCTTTGTGATAGTCAGAAGTCTCAGGGAAAACACATGGTACACAAGCATACATGTAGGCAAACACTCATACACATGCAAATAAAATACGTATTTAAAAAAGGGAAGATGGAAAATGTAGAACTGTTCTGGTTAAAAAGGTCAGGAAGTATGAGTCCCATGAGTTATTTTCCTCTCTGTCTCTACAGTGACATCTATTAATTGAATGAAGGGTGTCTTCTAAAATTTAACAATTGGATAATGTAATGTAATGTAATGATTCTAGAGTATGTAATATAGAAGTTAATTTAGATGAAATGATGAGAGTGGAGCCCCATAATGTCATCTGTGTCCTCATCATGGGAAGAAACAGCAATGCAGTGTCTGCCAGGAGAGGGCTGAGAGAAGGTGGCCAGACAGGAAGAGCCTGGGAGAGAATCCTCACCTCAGACTCTCCCACTGCATTGTGGAGACTCATTTACTTTTAAAGCCACTGAGTCTGTGGTATTCAGTCATGACAGCCCAATCCATCACTCCAATTTAACTAACAAAGTTGGTAAGCATCATTCCCAATGTATAAGGAGAGAAACAAAGATTAATAAAACTCCAAGGAGTTTTCATATTCAGTTGGCTGTGTTGATTTACAGAAAAGTAAGAATGAAAACGTGAAACAGCGGGTGGAATCTCAACTCAACAACTTACTACAGACATGGACTGTAGAAACATCTTTAAAGCCTTGATGATTATCCATAAAATAGGCCAACAACTTCCTGCATGGTTTCCAAAGTGTTCAAAAAATAAATTCAGTCATGCCTATTTATGAAGAAATAATTTGTGTCGATGTGATAGGGGATGGTAAGCAGGAAGAGGGAATAAAAGGCCCTCTGCAGTTATCTGTTTCCTGGACACACATGTCAGGTTCCTCTAGACAGATGCATGATTGGGTCCTAACAGCCAGCTACATAACACCTTCTCAACTGACAGTCAGAGGTCAGTGACTCTCTTTATCTAAGTACACAGTGGTGGTTAGATATCCAGATCAGATGAGGGAGACCTTGTTGGAGACTAGTTCCTCCTAAATTAAAGAAAAATTCCATTTTATAATCTACCAAAGGCCAGATTAAGGAAGGAAGGAAAAGAAAAAGACAGCCTAAGAATGGGTAAGACTCTGAGAAGGGCAGGAAGAAAGACCTCCAAACTCCTGGACTTGGGAGACAGAAGCATGAGGACTGCTGCAGACTGAGGCCAGCCTGGGCTACATGACAAGGTCTGGGCCTGTCAGGTCACAACTGTGGCCCTGCCTCAAAGGAACAAACAAGAGCAGGGGACGTGACCTGAGCACCCCATAAACAGCCATAGAGCATAGGACCTGAGCACTTCATGACCAAACATTGAGTGGAGGAGCTGGGTTTCTCCTCCTCTCCTAATGAGTCAGTCTTGCTTTCAAGGCTTTACTCTCCTGAATGCACAACTCTCCCCTCTTCCATTCCCCCACACATCTGTTCCCTGGTGCTCAGGGCATTTTCCCTCTCTGTGTTCCCAATAAATTGTCCTCAAGTTCCATCTGTGTTTACTTTCATATGTTTTATCAACAAATCCAAGAACTTAGAAAGGCAACCTAATGGGCCTGGTTATACTTAACCATATATGCTACATCTACTTTCTGATCTGAGTGTTTAGATATTATCATTTAGATTGAAAACATTTAAGGTATAAAACTTATATGATTCATGAACAATTCTGTAAAGTAATTATATCAAATTAAATTAGTTTATAACCATTACTACAAATATACATCATTTTAAAGGTAATGCATTAGAAATGTAGTCTCAGGAACTTTGAAATGTGTATTAATATTTGATGGATTGAATGTGCTGTACAATCTGTCTCAAAGGAGAAAAATCTTACTTCTGTTTATCAGATTTTACACTCTCAGCCCATATGTGTCTCCTCACACCCCACTGCCCTGGCAAAGTGTACACTATGCTGCCTGGAGGTCAACTGCTTTATAATTCACATGTAAGTGAAACATGTTTGTCTTTCTGGGTTTGCATTACCTATTTGGCATGATATTCCTCAAATCTTCAATTCTATCCATATTGCTATAAATTCCCATTTTTATTTTTTTTTTTTTTTTTTTTTTTGGTTTTTTTTTTTTTTTTTTTTTCGAGACAGGGTTTCTCTGTGTAGCTTTGCGCCTTTCCTGGAACTCACTTGGTAGTCCAGGCTGGCCTCGAACTCACAGAGATCTGCCTGGCTCTGCCTCCCGAGTGCTGGGATTAAAGGCGTGCGCCACCACCGCCCAGCAATTCCCATTTTTAAAGATAAGCAGCATTTGAGTGATGTTTTCTTCATCATTTATGTGTTGATAGACAGTTAAATTCCTTAATCTGGTTACTGTGCATAGTTCTCCAATGAACATCAGACTTCACATGCATTTTGGGTAAATGATTTTAAATAGGCATGTAAGTATGCACAGAATAAATGTCTGTGTCCAATTATTTCTTTCAATGCCTTCTCCTTAATGTTTGGCTGCCATCTCAACCCTGTAATGCTGTTGAGCCAAAGGAGCTCATGTGCCACAAAATTCAAATCCAGCTCTTAGTTATATAGTTGGACAAAATACAAAGGCTTTGCTGGATCCAAACATGAGAAGGCATCTCATGGCCTCCTGAACATTACAGATGAAGAGAATATTGATATTGACCCTGAAAATAATTTAATAGCTTTATTCCATAGATGATCTTTTTTATTTATTTATTTATTTATTTATTTATTTATTTATTTATTGGGTTTTTTTTGGTTTTTCGAGACAGGGTTTCTCTGTGTAGCTTTGTGCCTTTCCTGGAACTCACTTGGTAGCCCAGGCTGGCCTTGAACTCACAGAGATCCTCCTGGCTCTACCTCCCGAGTGCTGGGATTAAAGGCGTGCGCCACCACCGCCCGGCTGATCTTTTTTATTTTATAATTTAATTTAATTTTACATATCAGCCACGGATTCCCTTGTTCTCCCCCCTTCCCCCAGCCCATCCCCCATTCCCATCTCCTCCAGGGCAAAGACTCCCCTGGGGATTGAGTTCAACCTGGTAGAATCAGTCCAGGCAGGTCCAGTCCCCTCCTCCCAGGCTGAGTCAAGCGACCCTGCATAGGCCCCAGGTTCCAAACAGCCAGCACATGCACTGAGGACAGGTCCCGGTCCCAGTGCCTGGATGCCTCCCAAACAGATCAAGCTCATCAACTGTCTCACTTATCCAGAGGGCCTGATCCAGTTGGGGGCTCCTCAGCTATTGGTTCATAGTTCACGTGTTTCCATTTGTTTGGCTATTTGTCCCTGTGCTTTTTCCAATCTTGGTCTCAACAATTCTCGCTCATATAAACCCTCCTTGTTCTCGCCAATTGGACTCCTGGAGCTCCACCTGGGGCTTGGCCATGGATCTCTGCATCCGTTTCCCTCAGTCATTGGATGAGATTTCTAGAATGACAATTAGGGTGTTTGGCCATCCTATCACCAGAGTAGGTCAGTTCAGGCTTTCTCTCACCCATTGCCAGTAGTCTATTGTGGGGGTATCTTGGTGGATTTCTGTGGACCTCTCTAGTACTTTGCTTCTTCCTATTCTCATGTGGTCTTCATTTATCATGGTCTCTTATTTCTTGTTCTCCCTCTCTGTTCTTGATCTAGCTGGGATCTCCCGCTCCCCTAAGCTCTCTTTCCCTCGAAACTTGCCCTTCATTACCCACTCACGTCCTGAAGAATGGATAAATAAAATGTGGTACATATACACAATGGAATACTACTCAGCAGAGAAAAACAATGACATCATGAGGTTTGCAGGCAAATGGATGGATCTAGAAAAAATCATCCTGGGTGAGGTAACCCAGACTCAGAAAGACAAACATGGTATGTACTCACTCACAGGAGGATACTAGATGTAAAACAAAGGATGACTAGACTGCTACTCACAACTCCAGGGAGGCTACCTAGAAAACAGAACCCTAAGAAAGACACAGGGATCGCCCAATGACAGAGAAATGGATGAGATCTCCATAGATGATCTTGAGGAAGTGTTTTGAACTGTCCTACTTAGGTTTCTGGTGCTACAATGAACACCATGACAAATAGCAACTTAGGGAGAATGGGATTTATCTGGCTTACATATCCCAAGTCACAGTCCATCCCCGAGGAAAGTCAGACAGGATTTCAAGGCAGGATCTTAGAGGCAGGGATAGAAGCTGGGGCCACTGAGGCATGTTCCTTACTGGCTTGTGCCTCATGACTTGCCAGCCTGCTTCTTTATACAACTCAGAACCACCTGCCCAGAGGTGACACTGCCCCCAGTGGGCTGGCCCCTCCCACATCCATCATTAATCAAGAAAACGTCCCACAGACTTGCCTACAAGCCAATCTGGCAGATGAATTTCCTTAATTGAGGTTCTTTCTTCCCATAGGCTTATGCCAAGTTGACAAAGTCTAGCCAGCACACTAACCAAAAGAATCAACCACTAATCAGGATGACTGAAATAAACTACACACAAAGGCCACTGTCACACAGTACAACTTCTTATACAATACTGGTAGCAGAGGAAGTGAAAAATACAAATTAAGAGCATTTTGCAATTTCTAAAAAGAATACGAAGAAACAGCTAATAAAGCTCTTTTTTATGTCTGCATTTTCCAAGATCATTTCTGAGAGAGCAAGACAAACTCCTTTTTAAAGAAAACTTCATTTCTAGCAATACTAAGATAAAAGCTGAACCAAGTTCCAGAGACATAAACACCCAGTTAAGACTCCAGTCAAGGTGACCCCCCACACACACCCTCAGGGTGGGTAGGCTGCTGGCCAAGAAATAGTTATGAAGCTACCAAAGGCTTAATCCATCAGAGTCTCCAACAGTACTGGCAGAGACTCCAAATGTATTTTGTCTTCTGTAGTTCTTCTCTTGGCTAAATGTTCCTGTTAACTGAAGTATGACCCTGAAACACAAAGGCTTGTACCTCATAGCTTGCGGCTTTTCCCTTTAAAAAACACTTCACTCTGAGAGCTCAGGGCCATCCTCCTTCACCTGGCTAGCCAGTGTGTTAGACACAGACCATGCCCAGGCTTGCATGTTATTAATAAGCCCCTTTGTACTTGCATCAGATATTGGCTCTGTGGTGGTCTTGCTTGAGGGTCTAGCAACATGAGCACAACAATTTCCACATTAGGTTTTTTGGAGTTTGTGTCTGAATGCTTCCTGTGACAGTGTCTACACCATCTATATTGTTGTCTGTGTTCTGCTGGGTTAAGACATGCTGTCTACACAGGACATAAACCAAGTACTAGCAGATTTGGAAAGCATTCAGACCTTGGCCTTCAGGAAGGTGAAAAGAAGACAGATGGAAATAGATGTAACAGTCATCTCACTGCAGACTAACTCCTGATCCACACAGAAGGCAATTCATAGAAGAACTGATTTTTATGTTTGTTCTTATCTTCAAAATTAAATCAGCGTTTTCCACACATCAAATCAGATTTGTGGGGCTGTGGAGATGGCCCATTCAGCAACAAGTCTGCCATGCAGCCATGAGGACCTGAGTTCAAATGCCTACAACACATGTAAAAATATCCAGGCACAGTACTTCTCATCTGTAACTCCAGTGATGAAGGGTACAGAAGTGGACACTTGGAGCTCATTAGCCAGCCAGTCTGGCCAAGTCAATGAGCTCTAGATCCAGTGAGGGACCTGCCTGGAAAAAGAAAGTGGAGGGTCATCGAGGAAAACCTGGCATCAACCTCTGACCTCCATATGCAGATTTATGCATGCTCACCAACATGCACATGCACATACTCACATACACATGAGTGCACCCCACACAAAACTGTACATATAACACATCTCTCTCTGTCTCTCTCTCTGTCTGCCTCTTTATCTCTCTCATCTCTCTGTCTTTCTCTCTCTCTCTCTCTCTCTCTCTCTCTCTCTCTCTATATATATATATATATATATATATATATATATATATATATATCTGTCTCTGTTTCTCTCTGTGTGTCTGTCTGTCTCAAGAGAAGCTTCCTGAAGTTCTTAATCATCTTTCCATAATTGTCAAGCCTCTTTGGCTACTGGGAGGTACCCAGAGGCTATGGGTGTCAAGCAGGAGGCCCAGTTGAGGAAACAATTTTATGCCATACATAAATTACAGTGAAAATTGTGATTCTGATGAGACATTATGTTTGGAACAAGCTATAGTCATTTTAAAAAGTTTAACATGAAAGGATATCTTTAAAGCTATGTTATAGCTCAAATTAGACAAGGACCACAAAGGTGACATCTACAAGACAAGTCAGGAAAAACTGAGTCCCATCCTAGTACCCCACGGTCACATTCAAACATAGCAAATATGTGCAAGAAAATTGGCACCAAAGAAACAAAAGAAGAATAAATAGTTAAACTAAAACATTTATGTACCAAGGGCATTATAAACAGAATAAAAAGGCAATACACAGAAGAGAAGAAATGTCTATGTATCATGTATCTGGTTTGGGATTCTCATCTCAAAAACAAAAATCATTGTAACTCAATAGCAAGGAAAAATTAAGGGCCAATGAGATGATTCAGGTGAGATGACTGCTGCCGTTCTTGATGACCTTGAGTACAATCCTGAAACCCATGTGGTGGAGGGCTTGCTCTTGTAAATTGTCCTCTGGCCTTCTCGTGTATGCTGTAGTACATGTATGCCCACACATATACACGCACTAAAGAAATAAATAATTTTGGAATGAAAAGAAAACTTTCGTATTCAAAATGGGAAATTGCAGTCACTTCCTAAAACATCCAGTGAAATATCATTTATTTTTTTTAAATATCTTATTCCAAACAAGAAAGAACATAAGTTTGGTTGAGGATATGGACATTCTGGAGCTCTTGGGTTGGGCTGGTGAGGATGTAAAATAGTACAGTGGAGTTAGAGACAGGACAGCATTTCCTCAAACAATTAACCCAATGGCCTATGATTTGGCAACTCAAGCTTTCTACCTTAAAGAGCAAAAGTCCAGGGCTCAAACCGATGTACTTGCACACTCAACAGCATGGTTCACAGCAGCCAATGGTGACAGCAAACCACATTTCCAGCCACAGGTGAATGGGAAGCAACACAGCACACACACACAATGGACTACTATTCTGCCTTACAGAGCCCAAGAAATCCACACACTTGCCACACTTTGATGAACCTGAGGACATTAGACCAATGGAAACAAGCCAGCCAAAACAAACAAAAACAAAACCCCAAAAACACGAAAACACAGATAATTGTGTGACTCCAATTCATGGTTCCCACATTAGTCATATTCAATGACAGAAAGTAGGATGGTTGATACCAGGAATCGGGAGTGGGTAGTATGTGGAGTCTTCTTTCAGAGCTATGGGATTCCATTTGGGAAGAAGAAAAAATGCCCTACATTTAGAGTGTGGTGATAGTTACATAACATGAAACTAAACACTAAAACCGCTAAAATGTGAAATATGTGACGTGTATACTTTCATTTTATCTACACACAAACATGTGAAAAAGTGAGTTCTTCCACTCAGGCTTCAATGTACTAACACACTCTATCACACCATAAAATGATTATGCGGTTCTTGCCATGAATTCCAATTCTTAATATATTTACATAAGCATGAACAAAGTGACAGCATTTTCTGAAAATCAGGACCCAAGTTTGCATACCTGGTCTGGACTTCAGTACAATCATTTCGTAGGTAATGGAAAGCGACGCCCACCAACACCGCCAGAATGATTGTGATTATTGCCTTTCAAAAAGATAATGGGGAAAAGAAAAACTTTCCATTAGGAATAGAAAGTGTTCTATACATTGTGCACTATTTAATATATATGGTTTCCTAATCAGATCTCTCCAATGAGAGAAACACTATATTTTGGGCAGAGTCCCTGGAAGAATATGAAACACACATGTTAATAGACTGCTTGTATGTTAAACTGAAGGTCTCTGCAATCTGAGGCTCTGACAGCACAGACCCTGGAAAAGCTAAGACTTCTCTCAGTGCTCCATCAGGAACGGCCAGTGAAGGGCTCAGTTCAGGTTCTGAAACATGGATGACACAGGGTGGAGAGAATGCAGGCACCTGGGGAGGTTACAGGACGAACCAAAGTAAGTGACAAAAGTGTTCACCTAAACTGATACCTCAGCTCTGGTGCAGCGAACATGTGCAGTTTCTACTTCAAGTGGTTTAAAGAACTCGGGCTTTCATTACTCTAGTTAGAAACAAGTTCACCGCAGGCCAGGGGACAGCTCAGTGGCAGAGCCCTGCACAACATACACTAGACCTAGCCCTGATCCCCTCAACTGCAAACCAAATAACAAAACTGAAGATGACTCACAACCCAGTTCCTAGCAGTGGGATCTTGTGTGCTAAGAAGGGGGGAGCTGGTCCTCACTGTGTCACCTCTGGGAAGTCTGTGCATGTGTGGGAACGAGCACTATTGCTGTCACCACAGTGTTCAGACAGCGTCCTCTGGGTCACCTGATGCCCCATTGCCCCTCATCTCTGTCACTGCTGCTCCATCAACCTCAGCCAGAGCGGCCTGTGCTCAAGTCTCATCTAAGCTGCCAACTCCTGCAGACCCTCATCCACCTCCATCCACTCAGTCTGTGCAGACAGTCACAAGGACCTGCACTGCTTTGGTTTTGAGTTAAAATGGCTTTAAAAGGTGCTTCACTTAACAAAGGAGTAAGGCTACATGATGCTGTAACTTATTTAAAAGATTCTCCATTTACGGGTCCTGTGCTCATTGCATGAGTCAGCTGTTTGAAACCTGGGGCCTATGCAGGATCACTTGGCTCGGCCTGGGAGGAGGGGACTGGACCTGCCTGGACTGAGTCTACCAGGCTGATCTCAGTCCATGGGGAAGGCTTTGCCCTGGAGGAGGTGGGAATGGGGAGTGGGCTGGGGGAAGGTGAGGAGGGCGGGAGGGGGGAGAACAAGGGAATCCGTGGCTGATATGTAGAACTGAATTGTATTGCAAAATAAAAATTAAAAAATTAAATAAAAAAAAGATTCTGTTATTCCTCTGATGATGTTTTAAAAGTAGAATATTATGATCTAAGGGAAAGCCGCCTACCATGTAACTTGACAAATTAGAACTCAAAACACTAGAATTTGGAGATAAGGCTCAGCAGTTAAGATCACTAGCTGCTCTTCCAGAGGGCCTGAGATTCAGTTCCCAGCACACAAATGGCCCCTACAACCTTCTATAACTCCAGTTTCAGAGGATCTGATGTTTTCTTCTGGCCTTCATGGACATTCCTATGACGCATAAATATAGATGCACTCAAAACAGCCATACATAATAAATAAATAAATAAATAAATAAATAAATAAATAAATAAATAAATAAATAAATAAATGATTTAGAGATTTAGTCCTCAGTTCCTAACATTGCTAACAAACACACACTTCTTACCTCATGATACTGTGCCTCACTGTTGAACAATGAGTAACACAATTTGATGAATGTAACTCACTTTTTTCCAGTCATATTGAATCTTTTTTTCAAAAAGAATGGATATAAAAATGCCTCTTTTATGACATAAATAAACGGTAACTGAATTAACAGATAAAATTATAGAAAAGACCAAAGTGTCTGGAGCAACTGACAGTACAACTCAAATGGTAAGAATATTCACATACACACAGAGAAGGAAGCAACATTGAAATATGAAAAGGGCAGCACACATGTTAGGAAGTAAGTGGTGTTTCATTACAGCCAACAACACACGACCTTTCAGTGTTCAACAGAAACTAAATTCCTGAGAGTAAATAACAACACACTAACAACAGAACTGACTATAAGTTCTAGTTGGACAGGGACAGGGATGTAGGTCCATGGTAGAGTGATTGTCCTCTCATGGCTGAGGCCCCAGGATCAAACACTAACACAGCAGAATTCTCAACATCATGAAATAAATATAAATGAAAAAGTGATGGCCCAATGAGCTGGAAGAACCACATTTCTGTGTGACATTCATGTTAAAATAACAGAAAATCTTAAGGCATGACGATCCTTCTTACAGAGCCGGTTTAAAGAAAAGTGGAACCTCACTTCCTCCCAGTTCCCAGTCAGCTGACAGGGAAGAGCACTGTTCAGTCCAGTCACTATCTGTGTGTGAACTGCACTCTGAGTGGCTTCTGCTCTCACCCTGGACTCCAATAAGGAACAGCACTCTGCACTGGGCTCATCTCTCAGGCAGTGCATGCACAGGCTCCTCAGAGGGGATCAGTGGCCCTGTTTCCTCATCCCATGATTTCAACTACAGATCAACCCCCTTTCCCTCCCCAGTCACCTCTACCCTTCCTACTTAAACTTTCTCCAAAGTCCATTCTTTCATCTGACGTGCTACAATTGTATCTGTTTATTAGTTACCATCCATCCACCCCATGAAAAGTTACATCAGGACAGAAGCCTTTGACTCCCTGACTCATTTCTGGACTTTGAACTTGTAGGATGCACTGGTGAATTAAAGTAGACAGGTGTGAGGAACTTCCAGGTGCGCTGAATTTCTTGTTGCCTTCCCTGAATTAAATTTCCTACTGGGATTAGTCATTATAGTTCCTCTAAATAAAAAAAAACAACCACTAAAAATGTTTTCTGTAACTAAAAAGTTAATCATGTTCTACTTGTTTTATTGAACATATGCCGAGTGGAGATGACGAATATATGGAACAGAGTAAAAGATAAATGTGACCTGAAGTAGACCGACTCCGAAACAAACTGCTCCCACTTGATTTTTTCACAATACAGTTAAAATAATTCATCAGATTACCTGAATCACAGTGACCTGTGGAAAACCACAGTAATTTTTGAATGAACGACAGATAATCCACCAAAGCTGATTCCAGAAAGGGGTGACATATGTGATCTGCTCCAAGGCTGAGTTCCTCCCTGCCCTCTGTTCCCCCAAGAGTGGATCCAGTTCAGTTCTCGTTTCTCTGTATAAGGAGGACTGTACATACATGTTGGCTAATTTTTCTGTGACTTGGTGCCGTCTCTCAGAAAGTTCTGTATATATGTCAGCTTTGGGATAAAAGTGGATAAAGACAAGAAACAGACAACAATTTAACTGATTTTTCTGAGACACTTTTCATGAATAACACATAAATTATGTACTAGTTTTTCTCTGAGACAGTCTCATGTACCCTAGGATGTAGCATGAATCTTAAAGAGTCTTATTAACAAAAACAAACCCAGAGCCAGGCATTGGAGTGAATGCTGGAAGATCAGAGAAGCAGAACAAGCCACAGCTACCTCACCTGGCCAACTTCTCAGCTGAACCTGTTTCCTCAGACTGGAAGCCTCTGAGTCCTTATCCAAATGAATCTCAGCTGAACTGCTTCTCGAAAGACTGAAAGCTTAACCAGTCAAAAGCTTCTAGTTTCTGGTCTTCACACCTTATATACCTTTCTGCTTTCTGCCATCACTCCCTGGGATTAAAGGCTCACTTTCTGGGATTAAAGGCATGAGTCACCATGCTTGGCTATTTCCAGTGTGGCCTTGAACTCACAGAGATCCATGCCTCCAGAAGGCTAGGACTAAAGGTGTGAGTGCCACCATTTTCTAGCCTCTGTATCTAGTGGCTGTTCTGCTTTCTGACCCCAGATAAGTTTATTAGGGTGCACAATATTTTGGGGAACAAAATACCACCACACTAGACTTGCCTCAAAATTTGCTAAGAAGCCAAGGGTGACCTTAAAACTTCTCCAGGTCCTCCTGTGTCTGTCTCAAGGGCTGAGATGACAGGCATGCACTGCACACACAGTTATGTGGTACTAGGAACCAAATTGAAGGCTTGGTGCATGCAAGGCAAGGACACTACCAGCTGACTTACATCTTCAGCCCACCACATTTTGAGCATAATGAAATTACACCTGTGTAATTCCTTAACAGATTAGAAGTGTCCCTAACTGACCTGACTACTTCCATTATCCCATGGATACAGCAAACTGAATGACCTCTTCCCATCTGGACCCCAAGTCTTAAAGTCTTCCTTCCCTTCATAACATAAAAGTCTGGTGCCTGGTTTTTGCCACATGTGAATGTATATGCAAGTGTAAAAACTGCCAAGTATCATGTTTTTTAAATGGTATAAACAAAGCCAGGCATTGTGACATAACGCTGTAATACCTATTTGGAGGTGAGGTAGAAAGAGCACACATTTAAGGCCAGCCTGGCTACATAAGCAAACCACATCTAAAACAATAACAAGGATAATATGACAAACAATAAGTACATTTACTTTCTAACAGAAATTTCCTTGACAACAGACAGTATCATATAAATGGTCTATTATAATTTAAATATAAAACACCAAGCACAACAGACAGAACACTTATTAGCTAATTTTAGGACACTGAATTAACATATAAAGCTACTATCTAAAGAACCACACTACTGTGTTATAATGAAATCAGTTAGGCAAAACATCTGACTCTAGAAGATTCACATACCATTATGGCCTTCTTCCTCTGTGTCTAATATAGCAGAGAAACCTCCATTAATGATGTCCAGGAAGAAGTCTGCAGGGTTGTTGTGGGAATCATATTCATAACCTACAAAGAAGTTGGCCATGAACACAAACTTGAGGACCCTCTTTCAGAGAGTGGGATGGGGAGGGGAGACAGAATCTAAGAGCTTCTTCTTCGTCTTGCCCCTCCCCCACTATCTTATCCTTTCCTCTTGCACATACCCTCATAATATTTCAAAAATATCTGCTTCCCAGTATAATATAAACATATATGTATATACACATTTGTGAATATATATGTATGTTGATGTGTATGTTCTACATACATATGTGAACTCTTTCTATGAAACAATCTTTTGAATTTGGCCTAAATTTTTATTGGACTCCAAAGACTCACAAACGTTTACACTTTTAAATGACAAAGATTAATCAAAAACAGAGAGTGATACAGAGAGCTGCTGGTCAATGGCTTTTACAGCGGCCACAAGAATATACAGCAGACGGCAATTAACAACTCCGGTGTCAACCCTCCAGAGGAATAACTCTCTGACTGAGGAATCTCACTAAGCAAGGCTTATGGGCCCCAAAACTCAAACACCAGGTGCATCTGTCTGTCATTTCTCTCATGTGCCGCTATGTGTCTTCCCTACAAACAGCTGTGGTGTCTCCCCAGTGCCTATGACACTGTTGCTTCTGTCTGTAATTCCACATGTGCAAAAACAGCTGTGGTGTCTCCCCAAAACCTGCACAGTGATGTGTGATCTCATACAATATGTACATGTGATATCATGATCACATCTCAATGTTATGGTCACTTATATCTGTGGGCTGCCTGAAGATCACTCATCATTAAGCTGTATAATTTTGATATGTAGAAAATATACTAGGATTTGCTTCAAAATTAGATCTATTATTCCATGAGGACTGTAAGATACTTAGGCCCTGTTTTTTATCACTAGCACAGACTTACATAAAGAAAACAACAATTTCTTCTCAGTTGTAAGACATGCTACATACAATTGGCTGATTTTGAGCCTCAGAGCAAATTCAAACTACGCACAATGCTTCCTAAGATAAACCTCCAGAGAAAACACACAAGGTATTCCCAGGTGTCTATTGTAGAACCAAGGCCAGACACAAAACAACATTGGTGCCAGTTCCCTGCTTGATAAGTCTGGCTGGTAAAGACCTACGCCCTAAAAAATTCCTCAGCAGCTTGTCTCACTGGGCACTGTGCCCCCGGCCTCATGTCACCGCCTGAACCTTGCATGTGGGCATTGCCATGGTTACTCATGCCCTCAGATGTAACTTTTTTTACTTTCCATGGGATGGATATAAGAGGAGACAGAACAAAGAAAGAGGGAGAAGCTGGAGAAAAATAAAGAAAATTCCTCAGTACGTGTTTGAGTCTGGTTCCCTCAGATAAATAAGAGTTATCCCTAAGTCCTACTACTCTGAAAGCATTCTTTTTGCAACCCTGGATGCAGTTCAGGGAGCTGGTCTCTCAGGCTGCTAGAGAGTGACGGAAAGCAAACATTTAAACCTATATTTGGAGGTACAATCATCCATAACTATATTTGTATTTCGCTAAAATGAAACTGACAGCATGAATCATTAAAAAATATTTCATCATCCAATCTGACTCTGAAAAAAAAAAAAAAACAGGCAGGCACAAAAACATGAGTCCACAGAAGCCAGACTTAAGCCACTCTAGCCCTCAAGCATTGCCTATACCTGAAACGCAAAGTTACAACTAACTTAAGTAACATCTCCCCAGCTCCTCAGAGTCAGATCACACTAGGGGAAAACTGAAAACCACCATGTGTTAAGTGAGCAAGAACACGATGATGCTGGGTTTCCAAAGCTGTTCCAATGACAGATAACCAGACTTGAGGCCAGCATGTTAGTTAAGAGGGTCACCACAACTGGATGCAAAACAAGAAGCTCAGGAAAAATACTGTAACACAGACATGACACAGGACAGCAGAAAGAAAAGAGACCTGAACAACAAGCCTCTGCTGCACAACTAACAGAGTCCTGTCACCAAATTAACCAAAAGTATTTAAAATGGAGAAACCCACACACAGTAAGTCTGCAGGAAGGTCAAGCAGTACTCCTGGGAAGCCCTGTTCTCTTCTTAGATCCCGTGAATGAAGGAGATCTCACAGTAAAAGTCAGCCATACCTGCGGATGTGAAGTACTCCAACGCCTCTTGTGCAGGCCCGTGATACATGACTTTTCCTGAGGCCACTAAGGTGAGGCTATCAAAAAATCTGAAGATGGAGTATTGAGCCTGATTAATGGAGAAGATGATTGTCCGTCCCCTCATAGACATCCTAAGTTTAAAGAGGGAAAAATCATAAGCCACTGAAACATCGAAAACTTGAAATTCTCAACAAAGTATTTTATTCCTGAAGTTATACTCTCTGTTCCCATTTCAGCTTGAATTTTCCTTAAAAATACTTCCTCTCACTTGTATTATGCACCTGATAGATGTAGATGAATTTCTAAACAGTCTTATTAAATAAGAAACACAGAGCCAAATACAGGGGTAATGGCCGAAGAGATCAGAGCAAATAACCACGACTAGCCTTAGCTTACCACCACACAGTAGCTTCCACAGAGAGAGCTTCTTCCTATCTGACCTGTGCTTTTATTGCCTTCCTGTTCTGTCTTCTCATTGGCTCTAAGCCCAGCCAAAAGACTTCCTCATCACTGCCTGTCTGTACAGACCTCCTGGTCTCTATGGTTGGTGCTGGGATTAAAGCCGCGTGTCACTACGCTTGGCTGTGTCCTTGACCACACAGGGACTCTGTCTGCCATTTGATCAGATTAAGGGTGTGTGCTACCACCACCTGATCATTGGTTTAATTAATTCCTGAACTACCATTTTAGAAAGTCATATCTTCTGTTAGGAGAAACAATAACCCAAAATGCTGTTTAAAACTGATTTGAAAATATGTTTATAAAAGCTGGGTATGGTGGCACATCTGGCCTGAACTGACCAGCCCAGCTACATCCCAGGCACACATCCAGGGCTTTGAGTTTGCCCAACCCATCATCTACCCCATCTGTGACCTGCTGTAGCACATGTAGGGACTGATCCTGCAGATCCATAGCTGCAGGATCTCCATGACTCAGGGTAGCAGCAGGACATCCCAGAGGAGTTTCAGTGAGGGTCCTGCATTGATGGTGTACCAGAAGCCAGAGGCCTTGAACCTCACCAACAACTGGTTATACAAGTAAAGCTGTTTGGACAGAAGGGTCTACTCCATGACGTGCTGCAGCTCCCAGTGCCACTAATACAAATGAAGAGGAGGTGGGGAGGGGGAGAGACAGAGGAGTGAAGTGTTTGTTTTTGTTTCTTTTTTTCTCGGCAGGACAACTGGTTGGTAGCAACAAGATAAGGAGCAGAATAATGGAATGACAGCTGATTGTTTTCCCTGTCAGACTGTTAATGAATCACAAAAGGAAAAATTGTAATTTCATGTGACATAACCCAGAACCAGCAGCATGATTAGATGATCAAGATTCAAGCCAGGGAAGTGAGATGGATCATTGGGTAGAGACACTTGATGCCAAGTCTAAAGACCTAAGTTCAGTTCCCAGAACCCTGATGGTGGAAGGAGAAAGTCAACTCCTTGAGTTGTCCTCTAACCTCTACAGGTATGCTACACACGTACATACACACATAAAACACACACAATAAAAATAAACATTAAAAAAAGTATTCTACCACTAGGATGCACTTCCAGGAGTGTTGGGGACCAAGGAGAACACACCATATCAGGGCCTGAGTCTGCTCCAGAACACTGGGAGAAACCACACTTAGGATGACCCATGCAATGCACTAAGACTAGCAATGACATGAGACACAGGGACAGAGAGAAGTGGTCCATACTGAAAATGAACAAGAACTTGATCTTAGAGTGTCCTGAAGCAGACAGGAGAGGGGACAGACAGGGAAGGTGTGACACCTGAGGAGTCTACAGACTAGAAGGTGACAAGGCCCCAGGTGTTGACTTCCTCACTGAGAAGGTGCAATGATGGATGATGTGGTTCTTGGAGGGACAGGCAGGAGTGGTTAGGGTGACAGACCGTGATGTCAAAACAAAACAAAGAACAAGGGGAAGGAAGGACAGACAGAGAGTGCAGTAAAGTTCAACAGCCAGGAGCCCAGGTCATGGGAATGGGACTGTCCTTATATGGTTCTTGGGGTTATTCACTCAGTTTGAAATTCTTACTAATTTTTAAAATGAAAAAATTGAACTGTTACATTTTTTCTATAAATGTTTCAGCTGCAGACTTCTTTCTTGAGAGAAGGAAAGATCACTTCTTTTATTTCATTCTTCCCCAGGTTCAGGACCCAGAGCTTAGGAATCATTCCCTCAGCCATCACATCCAGGGCTAATCCCAGAGATAATGCCATTTATTCTATCTTCAAAGCACTCCAGAACCAACCATTTTCTAGCTAAGGAACCCTCACCTCTCAGCTTCTTGCTGACACTTTACATGCCCATGATGCAACTGCACAACCTTCTCCATGATGCATGCTCTGCTCTAAACTCAGAAGCCTTCCCACATCCCCTGCCATGGAAACCTGAGTCCTTACAGTGGCCCAGGTGGTCCAGGCAATCTATATCCAACCCAAACAACCCCCTCACTTCAACTGTGAATGTGGAGGGCTGAATTGTGTCATTCCAAAGACCCATTGGTTGAAGTTCTCACATCTAAGAATTTAGAATGTGGTTATAATGTGGTTTAAAGACTCTTGGAGACAAAAGTCTTTAAATGGTAATTAAGTTTAAACGAACTTACTAGTGTGTACTAATGTAACTGCTGTCCATTTAAGGGATCAGGGCATAAACACATGAAGAGGAAGGAGACACTATCCACAGCTCAGTGACTGAGGCCTCAGGAGACACAGCCTGTGGATACTTTAATATCTGGCTTCTGGGACCCAGAACTGTAATAAATTTAACTTTTATCAAGTCACCCAGTTTGGGGTGTCTTTAGAAGTACACTAGCAACTTTCCATCCCCTCAGGCCACCGGGTCTAGTCAAGTTGGGCTATTTAATGTTCCAGACACATCAAACATGCTTTGCTTCAGAACAAATGCATTTTCCCTCCATACAGCACTCTGTTCAGATCTCACCCACTCATCCTCAGCTCACTTGTCACATGCTTGAGGGTTATGGGGACATTTATTTAAAGCAGTGCTCCACCTTCACCACAGCCATCTTTCCCTATGCTCTTGTCTCATTGTCTTGATGTGTGTTCCTTGTTAATTGAAGTTTCCCTCTAACAAACAAGGAAGAAATTCTGATGCTTACTTCTGAATCTCCTGCACCAAAAATACACACAAGTGACCAGGTACTAAATGAATAAAACCTAATGTTCCTTCAGCACTTACCTTCTCAGAACTGAGATGACATCAGTCGTAGTGTTCAAGTCTAAGCCAGTGGTGGGATCATCCAAGAACAGAATGGGATGCTCAGCGACCAGCTCCATTGCTATACTGGTCCTTTTCCTGAGCTCCTTAGATCTAGGCTAGAGCACCAATGACCATCATTATCAACAAGAACAACCACAGTCATTGTCATTTGGTGAACTAACCTGTTCCAGCAATAAAAGATTTTGTTATGTCTTTATCCTGAGGAGCATAGTATGGGCACCTGGGAGAAGAAGGACATTTCTCTTTTACCAAGTGAACAGAAAGAGGCTCAGGTCAGACTTGACATGAAATGTAGATGTAACCAACCGTCTTATTCAATAAGAAACACAGAGCCAATACAGAGATGAAAGCCAAGAGGTTAGAGCAATAGCTAAGAGCTAAAATCCTTACCCTTCACTGTCGCTGTTGCCCTACCTCTCTGAAAGAGACCTACTTCCTGTGTGTCTGTCTTTTTTTATAGTTTCTGTTCTGCCTTCTCATTGGTTGTAAACCCAACCACATGACCGCCTCGTCACTGCCTGTCTGTACAGACCTCCAGGTCTTCTACGGTAATGAGATTAAAGGTGTGTGTCTCCAATGCTGGCTGTATCCTTGAACATACAGAGATCTACCTAGCTCTGCCTACCAAGTGCTGGGATTAAAGGCTTGCACCACCACCGCCCAGCTTTTGCTATGGCTCTAATAGCTCTGACCCCCGGGGAACTTTATTTACTAACATACAAATCACATTTTAGTACAAATAAAATATCACTATAATGAAGCCCATGCTAATGACAGTTACTGTTTGTTCTTTACCAAGTCACATGTTCTAGGATAATGAGTTATCACACTCCAAGACCGGCACAGTGAGATCTCTGTCGAAGGAACGAGGAAGACAGAACAGGAGAAGATGAAGTATCTCTAGTAATTTAGTAGTCATTTAACACCCTCCCAATATACACAGGACACACACAAGAAAGGCTCTCTACACAACACACAGGCACATACACACACAGGCATGTGAACAAACAAGTGTACACATACACACACACTATCATTTTGATAGTTAAGAATAGAGTTTATAGGTAAGCAGATGTCCTTATTTTTATGGATGAAAAGTAATTAAGTACTCAGGAGTAAGATACTCCATAACATTCTTTTAAAATGCCACAGTGAGAAACAGCTTTAGTGAGCATGATGTTGTAAACACTCATGGGCCCAGGAGGCTGGTATCAGCAGTGTACTATATGCAGGCTATATAACAGTCAAACTTTTGGAGTAATGACCTATTGCCTCTACATTTCTTAAATCAAAATCTTACGAAAGGCTGAAGAGAACTCTTAGCAGGGAAAAGTCACTTGCCATGCATACCTGAACCCTGGGTTCAATCCTTGGAACTCATATATAAAGCTATCTGCAGTGGAATGCATCCATAATTCCATCAAGATGTAATTACAGTGAGCTGGGAGGCAGGTCAGGAGCATCAGGCATGTGTGTAGAACATCAGTAGAACAAGACAGACCCTGATTTACAAATAAGGTGGAGAAGAGAAAGGACCTTTAACAGTGGTGTCCTACAACCTCCACGTGTGTGCTATGGCATTCAAGTGGCCACATGCATGAGCTCGCACACACACACACACACACACACACACACACACACACACACACGAACGCAGGCATACACACATACACATTTTTTTAAAGTAATCATAAAAATTATATTAAAGTTCTTGCAATATATTACATTTCATAACTTCAAGAAGTTAATAAACATCTTCATATGTTGTCCCTAAAAAAACAAGTAAACAACTTAGGGCAATGACTAATTATTATTAAAAACAGAATAGCCGGGCGGTGGTGGCGCACACCTTTAATCCCAGCACTCAGGAGGCAGAGCCAGGCGGATCTTTGTGAGTTCGAGGCCAGCCTGGTCTATAGAGCGAGATCCAGGAAAGGTGCAAAGCTACACAGAGAAACCCTGTCTCAAAAAACCAAAAAAAAAAAAAAAGTGAGAAAAAAACAGAACAAAAGAAAGAAGTTTATTGTAGACATAAAACTATGTAAATAAACACAGCCAAAGCAAACAAAATTCCATCAGTCAGGAAAAAGAAAGCATGGTGAATGTGAGCTTTTCTATTAAACTTCCCAACAAGATGAACATCTCATAAATGACTGTGGAGAAGTATTGTGGGAATCAACAGCCAGTACCTTCCTGTTCCTCACTGCCTCTAAGGAGGAACCACCACAGGAGTTAATCCATGAGAATCATATTCTGGGGAGCCCATTTCCATCCATACCACCAAATGTCTGCTCAGCAGACATCTATGTATAATCTTCTCAATGAGTCCATGTCACTGTGAGAGACAGGATGGTTTGGAGGACACAAGAAGAGGGAAATAACCCTAATGTTGAAAAACTCTAGGCATAAAATAAATTAAATGCCTGATCAAGTTCTGTAAACAATGTAATCATAAACATTTGGGGACTGCAAATGGTTATAGATCTGACAGGCTGAGGATATCAAGATTTTATTCATTTTGATAGTTAAGAATGAAATTGTTAAAGATTAAGAATAATTAAGTATTTAGGAATAAAGTATTACATAACGGTCTTTTAAAATATGTTACTAGAAACTAGTTAGCTATGACATAGTTAGTGGTGAAGTTCACCACTTATCTATTACCCCTCCTGATCCTACACAAATCCTCACAGGAGTCACCAGGTCCACTCTGTTGCTCTTGCTCAAGTTTCTATCATTAAAACCTAACACAGGATCTGGGAACAAATATTGACAGAGGATAAGGAAGGAGGGAGCAGGGGCAAAAGGAAATCCTAGGTTTCCATCCAGTTACAAAGATAAAACAATCTTGAAAAAAGTAAACAAGGAGTGAAAGGTTTATTTCAGCATAAAATTTAAAAGTACAGTCAACCATTGCAGGGAAGTCCAGGCAGGAAGCCGATGCAGCTGGTTACAGCCAGTCCAGAGCACAGAGAGGATGAATGCGTGCAGGCCTGTCAGTGTTCAACCCACTTTCCCTATTCTCATGACACCCAGGACCCAAACACAAAGAATGGGGCTGCCTGAGTGGACTGGGTCTTTCCACATCGCTTAACTACATCAAGACAGTCACCTCAGAAATGCCCACAAGCCAACTGACTACAATTCCTCATTGAGACTCTCTTCTAGATGATTCCAGGTGGCTCCAGACTGTGTCAAGGTGACAGTTAACACTAGCCACCACAGACAGGATGAGATAAAAACACAGAAAGGCTACAGAAAATAACAAGCACTGAACAAGTCAGAAGTAAATGCTAAAGAGACCAAGTACAACCCTGGAGGAAATAAATGCAGAGTGAAACACAGAGCCAGAGTCCTCAATCCCAGGTCATATGTCAGTCCAGAAAACATTCTGAAACAACAAAGGGACAAATCCTCGGGAAAGAGACAATAAACAGAAGAAAGCACTTGTCAGATTCTCCATGAGTCAAGAGTTTAAGGCTAAGGAAGAGGAGGCTCATGTGAGGAAACTTGGAAATGGCCATGTGAGGAATGCTTTTCCCTCCTGGATCACACTCCATTCCCAGGTTCAACCATTGAAAGAAGGCTTCCCAGGTCAATTTCAACTCTACATCATGTAACCAGTCACTTACTCATTAATACAGAGAGCAGCCACCTGGACCACACATATTAGCAGAAACTGATAATGGAGGGTCATTTTATCAACACTGGGATTTTTTTTTTTTTTTTGGCTCTGAGTTTTTCAAGATTTTTCTTCACATTACCTTGACATTTGCCACTTTATCCAGATGCAGAAGTTCAAGGATCTCATCAATTCGTCTTTTTCTTTCATCACTTGTTACAGTTATTGGGAGTCGAAGAGCCGCTGAGAACTCTATATTGTCTCTCACAGTCACCGTTTGCATCACCTCATCATTCTTAAGGTTAAATAGTATTTCAATTAAATATGGTTATCACTAAGACAAGCATTCCAACAAATGTGACCTAATCCTCATATAAACCACACACAATGTAATACTCTACTGAAAAATAAGCTTTCAGTGTTACTAATCTCAAGTCCAGAGCCTGAAGAAATCATTTCACACATACACCCCTTCCCATTTGCCTCCCAAGAGATTTAGATGACTGCTACCTGCAATTATTTGCAGAAAACAACTTCTAAGCAGTGGAGAAAGATGAAGGAACGGCAAAGTCAGACAACAGTTTAGTATTTGTAGAACTAAATCCCAGCTGCAGTTACTAATGCTGTACCACAGCTGTCAGACTCCAATCCCTCCCCATCTTCCTATTTAATAATGCCTGCCTCAGGCTAATGAGTCACTAGGAAAAGCTAGTGTAGAGAAAGTTGGGCCTGTATTCTGTCATATATTTTATTGGAAACACACAAATCTATAAGCTGAGCATCTACCCATACAGAAGCAGGGGAAATCTAAAATTATAAACCCACCAACACTTACTTGTGGTACATAACCAGAAGTACATTTGAAATTAGCAGGTCGAGGTTTCCCATTTATCAAAATATCTCCTGATAATCCACGTGGATCTTTCCTTGCAGCTAAGACATCCAATAACCTACAAAGGGTTATATATGTTGTGTAGTTTACTTTCTCCCTTCAGTAAAAGCTATCACCTTTTAGCTACTCAAAAAACAAAAATTCTGCATATCATAAGTTTAACTGAAATCACACACACACACACACATACACACACACACACACACACACACACACACACACACACTGCTTTCTGCTCATTATGTGCTCTAATACAGCCCAGAATTATGAATGCAATACATGATCCACATGACCATCCCTCCCTGCAATCTGATCTTGGGGCCTCAAACTGGTAATGTGCTGCTGTATTTTGAGAATTGGGCCTAGTGATGATTTCTTGTTCCCAGAAAACTTTGCTTCATCTTTCTAATTTTAATACTATCTCCCCCACATGAAATAATACTATGACCCAACACCATATACAATCACTGTATCATTTCATATCAGTAGAGTCGACCTAGTAAGACTTTCTGTTCTTGGCAGAAAATTGAATGTACCATCCTGCACAGTATCCACAGCATGTGGGACCAGACTCACACATATATCCTCACACAATACTTACAGACTCACACATATATGCTCACATATATACTCACACAAAACTTACAGACTCACAGATATACTCACACAATACTTACAGACTCACACATATATACTCACACAAATCTTACAGACTCACACATATATGCTCACATATATACTCACACAATACTTACAAACTCAAAATTACATATTCACACAATATTTACAGACTCACACATATATTCTTACAGATATACTCACACAATACTTACAGACTCACACATATACACTCACAGATATACTCACACAATACTTACAGACTCACACATATACACTCACAGATATATTTACACAATACTTATAGACTCACACATATATACTCACAGATATACTCACACAGTACTTACAGACTCACACATATACACTCACACAATACATAAATAACCCATGTGGAAGTGATTTTACAGGACAGAAACTGGACACAAAGGGCTCACATGTGCTTTCTGTTATACTCACCAAGATCTGCTCCCATCTTCAGGTCCCATGATGGCATTGAGGCCAGGTCTCATGATCCCACTGTAAGCACAAAGTCATACTGGTTGATTTTCTATTTTAAAGAAAGTTATATTCACTTAGTGTCTACACTGAATAGTCTATTGAAGGTGGATGGAATTGTACACACATAATAAGTACAAACTCATAGGAAATTTTTAAATATTAATAGAGGTCTATTATTTATGAAAAATGTTGAATGCTAGAGGGGACTCATCAGAAATATACCTCAGATATCACAAAATCCTTTTCGTTTATTATTTAAAGGACTTCTCTTTTTAAAACATGGTGCATCTAAGTTCAGTGTTCCTTGAAGCAAGCAGCAGGTTCTCATGAAGACTCCTTTACACACATGGGCTTTATGTGTCAAGTATACAACAGCTTCTTGTTCATGTTTGATGATCAGTCTCTTCATATAGCCCTGCTTGCTGCCTTGTAAACCTCATCACAACAAACCAATGATTCATGGGATATCAGTAGCAGTGTCACTACTATTAAAATAGGATCAAACAAAAATCAATGCATCTTAAATAGAAATCAAAAAACTAGAAAGAAGCTCTCCAAAGGACAGGAGAGAATTGCCAAGTTTAACATTCAAAACAAAACAAATCACAACTTAATCAAAATAGAAAAGTTAAATACAAAACCAAAAAATGATGACTTCCTTTCCTAATAATGTGATTAGAATACTCCTAGTTTAGAATTGGGAGACATCCCTCAAATAGAGGACATTCTTCATTGATGTATAGGTACAGCACAAACACAAGGTATGTCAGAAAACTGATTGATTCACAGTAGTTAATATTCAGATTAAAAAGGTATATTCTTATGGAAAACTTAGCTACATTCCTATTTCTTATTTCATATCCACACAATATGTCAATCCTTTGCCCTGCCCATTCCTCTCTTAGTAAGAAAATGGTGGAAGTTCTGGTGGAGGAGCAGAAATGACCAGTGCCCAAGAACAGAGGCCATGGTTGTGGTTGGGAGGAAGTGTCTATACAGACTGAGCAGGGAATCTTGGTGTGTGTGCTCTGTCCTCAGAATTTGGTTGGAAGCAAGCCTTCTCTATGTTATGGAACAATGTGTGGAATGTTGGTTTTAGCTCTTCTTAGCTCTTAATGAATTTTGAGTAAATACACGAGGACCCAGACTTTCTACTGTTGGGACTTCCTCATTGCTTCCATCTCATCACTTGTAACTGACCCAGACAGCCTGTCAGAAACCCTCAGTTCAGTTATGAGAATGCATGTGCATACAGACACATATACAGTTCTTTTATATATTCAAATTTCTAGGTATTATATTTTCAATATTTCCTCATCATACTTTGATTTTAATAGTGTGTCTTTGATATTATGTTTTAATCCCTAATTGAATTTTATTGAATTAAAATCATTTTTCAGAGTGTTTCTGGTGTGTAATATGTCTAAGGGATTGTCAAGCTTGCTTGTGTTTTCAAAAAACCAACTTTTGTGTCATTAATCCAATACATTGTTCTTTTAGTCTCCATCTCATTAATTTCACTGTGATTATGAACCTATCTGCATATGACAAGGTGAGGCTGGGGGATGGTTCAATGGGTGAGTCACTTGCTGTGCAAGGAGAAGGACCTAAGTTAAATATCCAGAATTCACATGACCTTGGGTGCAGTAGTGGGCACCTGTAACTCCATGCTCTGTGGAGAGATGGAGACAGACAGGAGAATCCCAGGACTCTTGCAGACTGCTAGCCTGGCATACCCAGCAGTGAACAGTGAGAGACTCTGTCTGCAACATGGTAGAAGGTGAAGACCAGTGCTTAAGGCTGTCCTGTGATGGCCTTGTACCATGGGTGTGTCATAGCATACACACATGTGCACATGTGAATACATACACACATACACTTATACACACATGTGAACAGATATAAGGACATACACTTAAACACACACTAAACAGAGATATACACTGAACACACACAAACACATACACATGCACATACACACACAGCTTATGATAATAGACAACTTGTTGAAAAGTTATAAAATATGCTGATATCTTTAGTTCATGCACATACTTGATATTAGATAGTCTTCTTATCACCTCTGTTTTTTTACGAAATGGAAAGCCACTCTGTATTGTCTCTCGATAGCTGATGTTATGAAAACTCAACACAGCCTCTCCAGTCAATGTGTCCGGGTCACTGGTGTCCATTCCAGGAAGGTCACTGGGATTTATTTCTATCATCGGGATTGTAACAGGGTCATTATTGGAAGACATCTCCAGAGGTTCTTCCTTCCTGTAGAAGGAACAGCAGTAGTGAATTGATGGTCCACACACACAACATTATTACACAGCACAGCACACTCCAGGATTGTTTTAAACTACACAGTCATAGGCAGATTCCTTCTTGATGTACAGTTCATTTGACTGTGATTACCTAAGGACCCAATGAGAAGCAGACAGAACTGAGTATATAGACTCCCCTTAGACACCAAATTCCGAAGAAACAAATGAGCCCTAATGAGCAGAGTATAAATGTGATTCATAATTCATAAAGGAAGAAGGGAACAGATGAGGGGGCAGATTTGTCTTTCTTGAAAAGCATATTATGATACAATGTAAGTTCAGATGTAGACTACATGACCACATTACCACATGTGTGTGCATGTGTTTGTGTGCGTGTGTGCGTGTGTGTGTGTGTGTGTATGTATGTGCATGTGTTTGTGTGTGTGTGTGTGTGTGTGTGCATGTGTGTGTCTGATTATGGGGTATAACATAATAATAAGTTGCCCTTGCATAGCGATCAGGAGAAATTTCTGGTATTTCCAGACTCAGACTGTACCTCGGGTCATTAGGCATCTTCAGACGCCAAGAAGATGAACTGCTGACAATGACATCATCATTGTGGGAAGGTAAATGTCGAAATTCCAGCAAGACTTAGATTTTAAGATGACAATGATTGGACACCAAATCAGTAGCTAAGCAGCTTAAGACTTTCAAAGAAAAACAATACAAATGAAATTTAAATGTCTCTTTTCACAAGTTATTAATGTCTGCTTTAAAGTAAGACCTTTAGTGAACTGAGCTTGTCAAACAGTTTAAAATACCTTCTTCAACACAGCTGGTTTTATTTCTAAGAGCTGACATCTTGGTGGGGAGCTCCTGCCTGTGAGGGACCAGGCGCTCAGGCAAGCCTCCTCCAGGAGCAACCTTAAAGCAGACAGGGTGGGGGGCAGCTGTGTGAAGAGCTCTGATGACACCAACCAGAGCAGCCAGGGCTGAGGGACAGCAGCACTGGAGCCAGCCCCGCCCCCTCCTGCCTTCCCTCCTGCCATGGGCACCTAAAACCTCAAAAGTACAGGGCGACTCCAGGAAAGGCAGGAAAACAAAACCTGCTAAACACATCTGCCAGATGCCCTGTTCCTCCTGGGGAAACCATTAGCAATCTGTCACCAGGCAAACCTGGATCCTCAGAACAATGGCATGCTCTAAACCCTGTGCCTTGAGGTCCAGAGGGCTGATGAGGCTTTGGGAATTCAGACAAACCAAATTATGGGGCCAAGCCTCTGTCTGCCACATGAGTGTGCTGTACTCACACATTGCTGAAAGAATGTTAAATCTTTCCTGTTCAAAAATGTTATCCAAATTTTCAATTACAAATTTCTAGGCATGTCAATAAAGAAGATTAAATATTCCTGAAGTGAGATCATAGAAAAAGGTTCTCAAGTAATCCAGACTGGTATTAGCAATCATAAATAATATGACAATTGATTGCTACACTCAAAGATAGAAAGAGATTACACATTTCTTATCACAGGACACAAAATCTGCTTTAAAAACCATCATAATTAAGATTTCAGAAATGCATTTAGCAACCGCTTAAACACTGATAGATTAAGAAGGAAAAATAGAGAAACACATGATTGCTATTGAAATAAAATCCATCCTGAATGAGAATTACCACATGAAAAAAGAAGCTCCAAGTTGGAAAGACAGAGAGCTACATGAGAGCATAAGAAATCTTCAGGACTTGACAACAGGTTCTGAAGTACCTGAACAAGATCGCCTGTGAGGGGGAACCTGCAGAAGACAACTAACACATAGAGAAATACTGGCCTGGGCCTGAGAGGACAGGTCAGTGCATGTTCAGCATGTGTGAGGCCAGGGCAGCAACTCCAAGGTCAAACAGGCTGCCCTGGTGACAACAGACTGTCAGGAGGAACCCATCACTCTCATGAGCCTCAAATCCAGCTTGGGTATTCCACCTGACACTGTCTCTTCCTGCATGGCAGAGCAGTACTGGGATAAACTCATGGAATCAATCACTGTCATGGGGATGCCATGAGAAAAACATGCATGGATACACTTATGTCGTCCACATGTCAGATTATTGAAGAACAATGCTTTCACAAGCTGCATCAACTTTCTTGCCTTTCATTTCCCAGGCACTTGTGGTTTTTTGTTTGGTTGGTTGGTTTTGTTTGTTTTGTTTTGTTTTTGAGACTTGTGCTTTAGCCAAGTGTAAACTGCTTCCTTCCAATCCTAGTGACCAATATTTTCTCTCAGATCACAGACTGCATTGAACACAGTATCAAGAAAGGTTACAGTGGTGCAAGGTTTAAAGCAGAGTTGTGGAAGGAAAAGCACAGTCGATACACTTGCAGCCGAGAGAGCTATTTTGGAACAGGGTGGCCAATAAATACTCAGTTGGTTCAAGACACGGTGTCAGTTCAAGATACAGAGATGGTTCAAGGACAGATTGCTCCATAGCACAGAGCTGACTCCAGGCACAAGGGGTCTGAACAAATGGGAGCTCAAGTGAGCCACTTCACTTATGTGGTCCTGGTGAGTAGAAGTCCTGGGGTCAGAGTTGAGAGTCTGTTGCCTTGTGTCTGGTGATGCACACATCAGGTGACCTGATGATGGCTCAGTGGATGTGATCCAAGTGAGGGCAGGACAGTGATCATTGCTCTGGTATTCTGGACAAGCACACAAGCTTGGTTTCTTAGGCAAGGTCTTCAAACATCCATGGGTCTAGATGTTCCTAGCTTGATATGCTTATAGGTAGGATAATTTATTTGTATTAATAAGTTATTTATCAATCTATGTTTTACTATGCTGGACACTTGCACACACAAGGTACAGAGTCATTTTGTATCAGCATTTGCTTTCAAAATGAAGCAAACCATTGCGGTACAAAATGGAGTCACTCAGGGCAAGGCACACTCTGAAAACTACTGTCCTATATAATACAAAGGAACACAGATGGGCACAGCCCAAACTCTACACACTCGGTCTCTCCCAGTGCTAGACCAGGAGCTTCTATTCTCTGAGTTTGAGCTATGGTGTGGAACCAAAATCATCAAGCACACGTCGTGGTTCCCTGGGATGCGCTGGGTGGTGGGCAGCCATGAGGGACAGGGTAGTGCAGGTGGGAGTGACTGACAGACACACTCCTGGCTCAGGCTGTGGAGGCATGAGGACAGGCAGCCCTGCCTCCTGTAGCGGGAATGACATGGCTCCTGTGGATGACTGCTGAGCCTGAGAGTTCTGAGCAGGTGGCTGGCAGATCTTTTGGTTTGTGAAACTGCCTCATGCTGCAATTTGTGTGCAGCAGACAGGGGCTGAGAACTCACAACTCAAGTTTTCACAATTACTCAGTTTCCACAGTTTCTTCCTTATTGCATGGTGGTTTGCTGTAACATGAATCTTAAAAAAGGTCTTATTAATAAAACAAACCCAGAGCCAGGTATTGGGGTGAACGCTGAAAGATCAGAGAAACAGAACCAGCCACAGCTAACCTCACTTCAACAACCCCTTAGCTGATCTCAAAATGGAAGTCTCTGTATCCTTATCCGAATGGATCTCAGCTGAACTGCTGCTCCAAAGCCTAAAAGCTCTAGTTCCTGGTCCTCAGGCCTTATATACATTTCTGTTTCTTGCATCAATTCCTGGGATTAAAGGCATGAATCACCACGCCTGGGTGTTTCCAGTGTGGCTTTGAACTCACAGAGATCCAAACGGATCTTTGCCTCCAGAATGCTAGGATTTAAGGTGTGTGTGTGTCACCATTTTCTGGCCTCTATGTCTGTTCAGAGGCTGTTCTGTTCTCTGACCCCAGATAAGTTTATTAAGGTGCACAATATATTGGGGAACACAATATCACACAGTTTACTGCCAGATAGGATCTGAAAATGCTCAGGCACACAGCTCAGCTCCCAGGACTTCTCTCCATTGCAGAACTCCGTGCTCTGTTTGGGATCCCCACTTCCCTCAAAGCATCCGGAAGACAAGGCTTTGTTTAGACAAACCCACAAACACAAGTGCCTACCTGAACTACAGGTCCCAAAGACCTCTAGGGGTAGCAGCGGCAAAGAATATACAAAGTTCTTTAGTGTGAATGATGCTCTGATGCTATATTGTTTTTAATCTCTTGCTCTTTTCTCTTATTCTACTTTTCTTTTTTCTAATCTTACTTTCTACACCTTTTTTTATTGTTGTGTATTTGAGACAGAGTTTCTCTGGGAAGCCCTGGCTGTCGGGAATTCACTCTATATATTAGGCTGGCCTTATACTGCCTCTGAGTCCTGAGTGCTGGGATTAAAAGTGTGCATCACCACCTCCTATCCATTATTTCATATTCCCATTATCATTATTGTAGCAAGTTTGTGCTGGTATTGTTACTGTGGTTTATTTTCTGCACTATGACCAGTGCTGGGGATTAAGTCCTCTCTAGAAGGAAGCTTAATACATAAATCCTCACATTGATGTGTAAAATAGATTCGCTCCCACAGGTGAACAAACTACAACAAGAAAACACAAGAATGTGAGGAAATAACACTCCCCAAAGATCATAACACGACAGCAACAGAATGTTTACATATTTAAATTAGGTAAGTGCTGAAGAAATCTTTCAAGAGTTAACATTAAAAGGATTGAAACTTCAAAAAGATAGACAGCTAAAGGAAATAAGCAAAACAATATAGGATATGAGTGATAATAGAGAATTTTTAAAAATGAAAATTTTGGAAAACTGCAAATAAATTTTTTAAAATTCAGGGGAAAGCATCACCAACAGACTAAATTAACTGAAAGATAAAATATCAGGGCCTCAAAGGTTAATGAGTTATTGATTTCAGAAAGGAATAAAGAAAAATTATGATGACCTCCAGGACATAATAGACAGACCAAACAGAAACATTATTTTGAACAGAATACTAAAGTAGAGACTAAAGATACGGAAAACCTATTCATTTAAGCAATATCATAAAATGTTCTGTATCTATTGAAAGATTAGGATGTCCAGGTACAGAGGTAATTTAGACCACCACATAAATATAATCAGAAAATAATCTTAAGTTTACTATATAAGCCCTGTGTAACTGAGTATTGCTTTCATGGGGGGAGCACTGAGTTGAGGGAGGACACTGTGGTGAGAGAAGAAATCAATCACAGGGCTATAAAAGCAGGAACAACTATTAAAACAGCAGAACACAAAACAGTAACCGGAATCAGCATTTTCTTACAAGGACTCAACTTGTGGAAGAAAAACTTTAATTGCCATTGCATAAAACACCTGTATGAGTAAAAACTGGTCTTGAATAACATTAGTAGAGAATATACTCTAGAAAGTGGAGGTAACTGGATGTAAAAACTCTGGCAGCAATTGAATAGACCAGCCGCAGATGGTCAGCTGAGGCCAGCATCTAATGAGGACGAAAGCCTTGTCTGTGGGGGATTTTGGACGATGCCTGCAGAAACATTACACTGTGCATAAACCAAATTGAATCATTTTCACAAGTGTCGTAAGGATTCACACCGTCAAAGTTTTTTTCTACATGCACTTCAATTCCACATCAAGAGTGGCATAGAACACCTAAACACAGAGGAGAGCATTCATGCAAGATATCTAACTCCTTGATATAATAATTCGTGCACTTCAAAATGGTTACACTATCAATACACTTAGGGCTTTCTGCAACTACAAGGTGGTGGTCATGGAGAACACAGCCCCCAGCGTCAACATCTAGAAAGCAGCCACCACCTCCTGTGTGTCTTCTCTTTTTGCGTTTTTTCTTCTTCATTTTTCTTAATCAACTCTGCTACTGTTGCTGCTTCTTAGCAAAACCGGTAAAAAAAACAAAATTGTAATCACTGAACATAGCACTGTGGCAATCAAGACGTTTATTATACCCCAGGTGGGATTTTTGAGATGGTCCCTGGCTTAATCTTTTTTAAGACATAAGAATGTGGCCTCCTTATTGGCATGAACTAGGGACGATAAATGACAAAACTGAATGTACTACATGAAAAGAATTCAGTCTCCAGGGGTGGTTAGCAGAGAGAACCCATAAAATAAAACCTTGATGGAACCGGTTGGCTGTGCGGTGCACTTTAATTAGCTTTAATGGAGGACCTGCCATGCCTTCACTGACTTATTAAGTAAGTAATGACCGGAGGAAGTCCACTAAGTCGAAGCAGATATTTAATCCTAGACATTCTGACCTCGGTATGTGCAGTCGATTTTTAACTTATTGCCACCAATTTCTACTAAAAGAAAATTTGATTCAAAGGAGAGTCTGTGGCATTTCCATCTGTGACTTAGAAGTTGTATATTTTTTGTGATGCATGTGAGCTGTTCTGACTTCACCTGTTCCTGTGTGGTCTTCGTTCACCATGGTGTTCACATGATCCAATGAATGACTGCCCAGAGTGAGGACTATCCAGGTTACTCAGCCAGGTAGTAAATGTATGAACACAAAACAACACAATAGTCTGAAATATTTAATGGGACTAGAAATACAGGCTTTCAAGAGTTGGCATGTTAGTGGCATTTAAACAGCTGGGAGAGGAGCAAAATGGACTACATTTCCTCTTTATTGCCTTTGTACTGTTTTCTTGGTAGTTTCTGAACTGATGCAGTGATGTTCTGTTCCTTCCGTATTTATAACGAAACACTTTTTTAGCGTTTCTAAACATAGAATCTACTTGGTTTGAAATCAAGTGGTTGGAACACTGGATTGTTACTTTAATCATGCTGTTGATTGAATGCTTCGTTGGGGAAGCCTCCAATCAGCTTTATCAGTCTGACTCTGTAATGAGCGCAGCACCTAATGTTTGAACTGCTTTTTGGAGGACCAGTGCTTATTTAAGCCAGATTTTGTAACCCAATAGACTTTGTTGGTTTGAGGTCTGATTCCCTCATCTTACAGAATTACAAATTCTAATGTTGAAATTTGCATAGGTTCTTGTGGGAAAAGCCTAGAAGACCAAGAGTAGATCGAATAGTGATCCTAGTGTCATTGCAGAAGGGGAAATTTGGGTGACATAATTTCTTTTCACTGGGGTTGGGCTTTGAATCAGTTGAAATGTATTTCTGTACCACAATGTAAGCTTCAACAAAAGTTTGCTTAATTGTCTAGTAACATTCAAAAAAAAAAAAAAAAAGAAAAGAATCTTGTCATATTACACTCTTGGTAAAATTCAGAGAGTGCAGAACAAGAAAAGAATGCTGGAAGCTACTAAGAGAAGAGCCAAGTTATTAACAAAGTACCTGATTGGCAAACAAGTCAGAACAACAGCACAGTCCTTGACAGAAATGCTAAAGGCCAGAGTGTGGACCTATGTATTTTGAGCACTCAAGAAAGAACTAACAACCAATGTGGCTACAGCAAATTTGTCCTTTGTAAAGACCTTCAGGATGAACATAACTAAAGCAATGCTGACCACTGAGGCTGCCGTGAGGAAGACACTCCCAGGAAAATAAAATCACAAAGGAAGAAGACAGAAAGCTACAATCCCAAGAGCTCAGGAGAAAATAACTCCTGCAGTTCTCAGGAATCAGCAGTATTGGCTCAGTAAGTGTGCTGGTTAGCTTTTTATCAACTTGACCTACACTGGAGTCATCTGGGAGGAAGAATCCTCAGCTGAGGAATTGCCTCCATCGGATTGGCAAGTATGTGGGACATTTTCTTGATTGATAATTGATATGGAATGGCCAAGCCCACTTTCAGGTCCTGGAATGTTTAAGAAAGCAGGCTGAGCAAATGGTGAGGAGCAACTAGTAGCGTATTCTGTGGTGATATTGTGTTCCCAAAATATTGTGCACCTTAATAAACTTATCTGGGGTCAGAGAACAGAACAGTCACTAGATACAGAGGCCAGAAAATGGTGGCACACACACCTTTAATCCTAGCATTCCAGAAGCAGAGATCCACCTGGATCTCTGTGAGTTTAAAGCCATACTGGAAACAGCCAGGCATGGTGACTCACAGCTTTAATCTCACAAAATGAGCCTTTCATCCCAGGAAGTGAGGACAGAAAGCAGAAAGGTATATAAGGCGTGAGGACCAGGAACTAGAGACTGGTTAAGCTTTTAGGCTTTTAGGAGCAGTCAATTCAGATGAGGACTCAGAAGCTTCCACTCTGAGGAAACAGGATCAGCTGAGGAATTGGCAATGTGAGGTAGATGTGGCCTGTTCTGCTTCTCTGATCTTCCAGCATTCACACCAATACCTGGCTTCAGGTTTGATTTTATTAATAAGACCATTTAAGATTTGTGCTACAGTGTTCCTCCAGTGTTTCTGATTCACTTCCTGCCTGAGTTCCCACCTGGCTTCTTTCAGTGGTGACTGTGATGTGGAAGTTTAAGCCAAATAAACATTTTCCTCCCCAAGTAGCTTTTAGTTACAATGTTTTATCACATCAGTAGAAAGCAAACTGTGAGTCAGCAAACTTCTAAGATGAGAGAAAAAGAAAAGAACACATAGCAATTGAAGCCAAAATGGAAAATCAAAAGATGAACAGAAACCTGCTAAATTATGGGATTTCATTCAGTACAAACATTTCAACACTAACCTAAATATAAACAGTCTCAATTCTGGATGCACCTGGCAGGCTGCATAGAAAAGCAGGAAACAATAACCAACTGTTTATTGCAGCAGGAAACTCAACCAGCTTGGCAACGTATATGGAGACTGAAAGTGCAAGGATGGAAAGTTGCATTTTAAGCAAACAGACTCCAAAAGCTATGCTCCTACTGACAAAGCAGATATCCAGCCAAAGTTAGGAAAAATAAAGATAACTACATATTAATAATTGGAGCAATCTACCAAAAATGACTATAAATATATATGTAATGAAAATCAGTATAGCAGACTCCATAAATCAAACCGTACTAGACAAATGCAGCTGGATAAAATAATGGTGGGTGACTTTGGTTTTTTATTTGTACTTTAATATTCTTTAAAAGTATGCATTTATTGAGGGAAGTCATATCTGTGGATGAATATTTGCTGTTCTGTGCCATAAGCACTGATGCCTTCTCTTCAGTGTATGTAGAGTACTCAGTAGTCTGTCTCTGAGCCAAGGAACTTGGTCTAGACTTTGATTTTCCATCATAGAGGAAGTGCATTTGGGTCTTTGTGTGTCTGTGTGTATGAGTGTGTGTGTGTGTGTGTGTGTGTGTGTGTGTGTGGTGTATTTTGGGTCTCTGTATGTGTGTGTTTATGTCAGTGCCTATGTGTGTGTGTCTGTGTATGAGTGTGTATGTGTTATTATTTTCTTTGTTTTTTCATTCTCTTTCCTTTTCACTCTTATCTAGTTATGCTAAGAGCTGTTTTCTCTAGTTTAGTTATTTCAATGATGGGTGCTATTTTATGTGTATAAGTGTTTGACATATATATCTGCAAACACAGAAAAAAAATACCTTCTTCTCAGCACCTCATGGAACCTTCTCTAAAACTGACCACATGCTCAGTCACAAAACAAATCTCGACAGATTCAAAAAAATTGGAATAGCCGGGCGGTGGTGGCGCACGCCTTTAATCCCAGCACTCGGGAGGCAGAGGCAGGCGGATCTCTGTGAGTTTGAGGCCAGCCTGGACTACCAAGTGAGCTCCAGGAACGGCGCAAAGCTACGCAGAGAAACCTTGTCTCGAAAAACCAAAAAAAAAAAAAAAAAAAAAAAAAAAAAAAAAAAAAAAAAAAAAAAAATTGGAATAACCCCCTGTATCTTATTGGATCACCATGGCTTAAAGTTAGAATCCAACAACAACACAAATTACAGAGAGTCAATAAACTCATGGAAACTGAATAATGTTCAACTGAATCACCACTGGGTCAAGAAAGAAATAAATAAATTAAAGACTTCCTAGAATACAATGAAAATGAAGACACAACATATCCAAACTTATGGGACACTATGAAAGCAGTGCTAAGAGGAAAATTCATAGCACTAAATGCCCACATAAAGAAGTTGGGGAAATCTCACACTAGCAACTTAGGGCACACCTGAAAGATCTAGAATGCTGTGGGATGGTCTGTATGTCAAATGTGTTGCTAATTAGTCAATAAATAAAACACTGATTGGCCATTGGCTACGCAGGAAGTGTAGGCAGGACAAGGAGGAGAATAAAGCTGGGAAGTGGAAGGCTGAGTCAGAGAGACACTGCCAGCCACCACGATGACAAACAGCATGTGAAGATGCCGGTAAGCCACGAGCCATGTGGCAAGGTATAGATTAATGGAAATGGATTAATTTAAGCTGTAAGAACAGTTAGCAAGAAGCCTGCCACGGCCATACAGTTTGTAACCAATATAAGTCTCTGTGTTTACTTGGTCGGGTTTGAGTGGCTGTGGGACTGGCAGGTGAAAGAGATTTGTCCTGACTGTGGGCCAGGCAGGAAAACTCAAGCTACACTAGAACAAAAAGAAGCAAACTCACACAGGAGGAGTAGATGACAGGAAATAATCAAACTGAGGGCTAAAATCAATAAAATACAAATACAGTACAATAAATCAATGTACAAACAAAAATAAAGTACAAAGAATCAAAGAAACCAAGAGTTGGTTCTTTGAGAAAATCAACAAGATAGAAAAACCCTTATCCAAACTAACCAAAAGACAGAGAGAGAATATCCAAATTAACAAAATCACAAACAAAAAGTGAGACATAACAACAGACACCAAGGAAATCCAGAGAATCATTAGGTCATATTTCAAAAACCTGTACTCCACAAAATTGAAAAATCTAAAAGAAATGGATGATTTTCTTGACAGGTACCACATATCCAAATTAAATCAACACCAGATGAACAATTTAAATAGACCTATTACCCCTAAGGAAACAGAAGCAGTCATTAAAAGTCTCCCAACCAAAAAAAGCCCAGGACCAGATGGTTTCAGGGCAGAATTATACCAGAATTCCAAGGAAGATCTAATACCAATACTCCTCAAATTGTTCCACACAATAGAAACAGAAGAAACATTGCCAAATGCTTTTTATGAGGCTACAGTTACCCGGATACACAAACCACACAAAGATGCAACAAAGAAAGAGAATTGCAGACCAATCTCCTTCAAGAAAATTGATGCAAAAATACGCAATAAAATACTGGCAAACTTAATACAAGAATACATCAAAAATATCATCCACCATGATCAAGTAGGCTTCTTCCCAGGCATGCAGGAATGGTTCAACATATGAAAATCTGTCAATGTAATCCACCATATAAACAAACTGAAAGAAAAAAAAAAACACATGATCATCTCATTAGATGCTGAAAAAGCCTTTGACAAAATACAACACCCCTTCATGATAAAGGTCTTGGAGAGATCAGGGATACAAGGAACATATCTAAACATAATAAGCTGAGAGCCAACATCAAATTAAATGGATAGAAACTCAAAACGATTCCACTAAAACCAGGAACAAGACAAGGCTGTCCACTCTTTCCATATCTATTCAATATAGTACTCAAAGGTCTATATAGAACAATAAGACCACAATATAGAATCAAAAGAATACAAATTGGAAAGGAAGAAATCAAACTTTTGCTATTTGCAGATGATATGATAGTATACATAAGTGACCCCAAAAATTCTACCAGGGAACTCCTACAGCTGGTAAACACCTTCAGTAATGTGGCAACATACAAGATTAACTCAGAAAAATCAGTAGCTCTCTTATATACAAATGATAATCAGGGCTAAGAAAAAAATCAGAGAAATATCACCTTTACAATAGCCACAAATAATATAAAATATCTTGGGGTAACGCTAACCAAACAAGTGAAAGACCTGTATGACAAGAGCTTTAAGTCTTTGAAGAAAGAAACTGAAGAAGGTAAAATAGAATAGGAAGATCTTCCATGCTCTTGGATAGGTATGATTAACAAAGTAAAAAATGTCAATTTTACCAAAAACAATCTACATATTTAATGCAATCCCCATCAAAATTCTAACATAATTCTTCACAGACCTAAAAAGAACAATACTCAACTTCATATGGAAAAACAAAAAATCCAGGATAGCTAAAACAATCCTGTACAATAATGGAACTTGTGGAGGTATCACCATTCCTGACTTCAAGTTCTACTATACAGCTATAGTAATAAAAACAGCATGGTATTGAAATAAAAACATACAGGTGCATCACTGGAATCAAATCGAACACCCTGACATTAATCCACACACCTATCAACACCTGATTTTTGACAAAGAAGCCAAAATTGTCCAATGGAATAAAGAAAGCATCTTCAACAAATGGTGCTGGTATACTGGATGTAGATGTGTAGAAGAAATCAAATAGATCCATATCTATCATCATGCACAAAACTCTAGTCCAGATGGATCAAAGACCTCAACATAAATCCAGTTACACTGAACCTGACAGAAGAGAAAGTGGGAAATAGCTCTGAACATACTGGCACAGGAGACCATGTCCTGAATAGAACAACAGTAGCACAGACACTGAGATCAACAACTAATAAATGGGACCTCCTGAAACTGAAAAGCTTCTGTAAGACAAAGGACATGATAAGACAAAAAGACAGCCTTCAGAATGGGAAAAGATCTTCACCAACCCCACATCTAACAGAGGGATAGTCTCCAAAATATATAAAGATATATAAAGAACTCAAGAAACTAGACATCAAAATACCAAATAATCCAATTAAAAAAATGGGGTACAGATCTAAACAGAGAATTCTCAACAGAAGAATCTCAAATGGCCGAAAGACATTTAAGGAATTGCTCAACATCCTTAGTCATCACAGAAATGCAAATCAAAATGATTCTGAGATACCATTTTACACCTGTCAGAATGGCTAAGATCAAAAACAATGATGACAGCTTATTTTGGAGAGGATGTGGAGTAAGGGGAACACTCCTCCACTGCTGTTAGGAGTGCAAGCTTGTACAGCCACTTTGGAAAACAGTATGGTGGTTTCTCTGAAAAATTAGAGCCAATCTACCTCAAGACCCAGTGATAACATTCTTCAGCATAAACCCAGAGAATGCTCAATCATACCACAAGGACACTTGCTCAACTATGTTCATAGCAGCATTATTTGTAATAGCCAGAACCTGGAAACAACCTACATGCCCCTCAACCAAAGAATGGATAAAGAAAATATGGTACATTTACACAATGGAGTATTACTCAACGGTTAAAAAAAATGACATCATGAAATTTGCAAGCAAATGGATGGAACTAGGAAAAAAAATCATCCTGAGTAAAGTAACTGAAACCCAGAAAGACAAACATGGTATGAATTCACTCATAAGTGAATATTACATGTAAAGCAAAGGATAACCAGGATAAAATTCACAGCCCCAGAGAAGCTAGGTAACAAGGAGGACTCTAAAAGGAATGCCTGGATTGCTGTGGGAAGGGGAAATAGATGAGATCTCCTGGATAAACTGGAGGTAGGGGAGGGTAGAAAGGAGGGGATACAGGATGGGATATGAGGGAATGGGATGGTCCAACTGAGGGAGAGACAGAGTGGGAAAGCAATGAAAGAGAAATCTTGATAGTGGAAGCCATTATGGAGTTAGGGAGAAACCTGGTGCCAGAGAAACTCCCAGGAATCCACAAAAATGACTCCTAGCAATAGTGGAGAAGGTGCCTGAATTGGCCTTCTCCTGTAATCAGATTGGTGACTACCCTAATTGTCACCATAGAACCTTTATCCAGTAACTGATGGAAGCAGATGCAGAGACCCACAACCAAACCCTGGGCCAAGTTCCAAGGAATCCAGTGGAAGAGAGGGAGGAGGGATTATATGAGCAAAGAGAGTCAAGATAATGATGAGGAAACCCACGGAGACAGGTGACCCAAGATACTGTGAGCTCATGGACTATAGACTGACAGCTAGGGAGCCTGCATGGGACCAACCTAGGCATGAAGGTGACAGTTGTGTACCTTAGTCTATTTGTGGGGCCCCTAGCAGTGGGACCAGGATCTGTCCCTGGGTCAAGAGCTGGCTTTTTAGAACCTATTTCCCATGATGGGATGCCTTGTTCAGCCTTGAGGCAGGGAGGAGGAGCTTGGTCCTGCTCCACTTGATATGCCAGGCTTTGTTGACTTCCCATGGGAGGCCTTACCCTTTCTGAGGAGTAAATGGGGGTGCTGGTAGAAAGGAGGTGGAGGGAAGGGAATGGGAGGAGACAAGGGAGGGGCAACTGTGGTTGGTGTGTAAAATAAATTTTAAAAAGAAGACCTGATACCTCTACTTTTTATTAAGAAATGTGCTCTTTTTGCTTCTCTTCTGTTTCTTTGAAATAGGTAACAGAAAGAAAGGTTGTAAAAGTCACAGGCTTTGGTAATTGAACCACATGGCATTTTATGGCCAATAAACCTTGGCTTCTGCATGTAGGGACTTATGGTACTGGTACCTCAGTAGACTGGTACCTCAGCCCTCAGGTGGCCGCTAAAAGCACACAGGCTGGAGAGGACAGGAGCTCTCCTGCAGGCGTTTCTAATCAGCCTTTGCCTTAGTGTACCCCTTTGCTTTAATTGTTGTCAGAGGTCAGAGTTGAAAAGCTAAAACCCTAGATACCCATGGAATGTGTGCCTGGGTGCAGTTACTCATTCTTGGTGTTTCCTCTCCTCCCCTGGCACGACACTCCAGTGTGCCTGTGGACCTTCTGCTGTCGACAGCCTCCTACCCAAAGGAAAACACTGCAAGCATCTTCAAGTGCACTTCCCCTGTGTGCACATCAGCCTTAGGTTAGAAGTGAATACTAAGCCAGCAGCCTGTACCAAAAGTGCTCTGTGGCTGTCCTGCCCAAGAAGTGGACTGGAGAAAAACTGCTTTTTTTAATATTAAGTCTGAAGTCGTTAAGTGTAGAGAAGCCCTTGGTACTCTTAGGGTAGTTAGTTATAGCTTTACACTGGAAATAAACCATAAAGAAAGGTCAAGATCCTCGAGATGCAGACAGTTCAAAGAGAGTTATTATTCTGTACCTAGTTCATGAGAAAATATGTTGAGATAAATAAGACATAAAGGGAAAAATACACAAGTCCCTAACATAGCCATTGAACTATCTTCTATTTTAAAAATTAATTATCTTTCTTTTCAGTTCCAGAAGAAACATAAGGTAGTTTTGTTTGCATAGAGTTTAATGTTTTGTTGATGTGTGCCTGTGATGCCATCATTGGTGTTTATCTGCAAAAAATGAATCCAGTGCTCCCCTGGGCACTTGACTTCCACCCTCAGAAACAGGGACAGTTTCTGGAGAGCCTTTGCCAAGGAGCCAGGGTTCCAGAGAGAGCTGTGAATGGGGGAAATGTTGTGATGACTGTTTTTCTAGGATTCCTAGTAATGTCTCCGTTTTCAAAGGCAGGAAACCAGCCTGTGCAACTTCTAATGCTTTGGAGTAAAGCTTCCTAGTTGTACCCGGCTGACAGTGTAGTTTTTGATCCTCTGGAGGAGTGTGTGGGGATCCTGTGCAGACACTGTGACAGTCATTCCTTCAGGATTGCTGTGTAATCACGATTGACATCTGTCTGTCACTCCTTCAAGGTATGGTTCATAGACATGTCATGTTAGAGACCCTTTCCCATCTTGTGTGGATAAATTCTGTAATTTGATTTGTGAGACTAGAGGTAGTCTCTGCCATGGTAACCTCATGGCTAAAAAATACAAGTTTAGATTCTATTATTTCTAGACATGATTTAGTTCTGAAAGAATTCACATGCTGTGCATCTTTAAGTGTTCAGTGTAGATGGATTAATATATTTTTATGCAACTGTGTATTTTACATTCATTTGTAGACAAAACTCTTCAGTGGATTTTTAAAGTACAATGTTAGGTGGAATGAGAACTTGGTGGCCTTCATTAACTCAAAAGAAGTATGAATCCCAGGGTCCTGGGAAGTGAGGGTGTTCTACTATACATGGAAACCTAGACTTCTTTTCCAAAGCTTTGTACTTTTTTTCATGAAACAGATTATTTTCTCTCTAAAAAAAATAGAAAGAAACATGCTCTTAGAGAACATTATTAGTCTTTAAACTTGACTGTTACTGAAGTTTCTTGGTCCCACCAGGTCCTGCCAGGGCAGCAGGTATTTTTATAAAATAATCACTCAGAGGCTTAATATTAATTACAAACTGTCTGGTCTATGGCTCAGGCTTATTGGTAGCTAGCTATTACCTCTTAAATTAACCCACTTCTATTCATCTATATTTTGCCATGTGGCGGTGGCATTGCCAGGCTGCTGGCAACTTGTTCCTTGGGTAGCTGGATGGTATCTCTCCCGACTCCACCTTTCTCTTTCCTGTCTCTCTCCTCAGATTTCCTGCCTGCCTCTAAGCTGCCCTGCCATAGGCCAAAACAGCTTATTTATTTATTAACCAATGGGACAACATACATTCACAGCATCCAGAAAGACATCCCCCAGCACTTTACCAACTATCACTTTGCTGACTTATTTTGTTGTTGTTGTTGTTTATTTTTGAAATTGTATTTTAATTACAACATTTCTCCTTCCCTTTCCTCCCTCCAAACTTTCCCTGCTCTCCTTCAAATGCATGGGCTCCTTCCAAATATAACCTGTTAAGTACATATAATGTTAACTGTCATGGTTTCAGGGCTGACCATTTGACTCTGGACAACCAACTGGTGTGCTCTTCCATGGGGAAGACCACGCCTCCTGTTCCCAGCTTTCCTCAGCTGCCTGTAGTTCTTTGTGTAGAGCTGAGGCCTCCTGGACTTTTCTGCATGCAGTTGGAATGTTCACAGCTGTTCTCCTCTTTAGCCCATGTTTGGGCAGTTGGGTTGATGAGACTTTATGGGTGTAGTTAGTAGAACTTTCTTGTCAGACTTTCTTGGAACAACAGCCACCAAATAATTACACAGACTTACTATTAATTATGAAAGCTTGGCCTTTAGCTTAGGTTTGTTCCCAGTTAGCTCTGATAACTTAAATTAACCTGTTTCTGATCATCTATGATCTGCCACATGGCTTTTTACGTCTCTTCCATTCTGTATGTCTGACTTGCTCAGTGTCTCTCTAGTGTCTCTTGCACACCTAGATTCATAACTCTGAGTTCCTCTCTCTACCCAGAAGTCCATCCTACTCTCTCCTGCCTAGCTGTTGGTCATTCAACCTTTATCAAACCAATCAGAAGGCACCTTTAACACAGTCTGATCAAACATCCTGCAATATTACAACACACTCCCTGATCCTCTTCCTCTTACACACTTTCTAATCGCTTGGTCTTCCACAGTGTTCCCTGAGCCTTGGGAGAGTTTTGTAGATGCTTCCATTGGAACTGTGTCCCCAAACTGCATTCTAATTGGTTGTGGTTTTCTGAAACGGTCTCTATCCATTGCAAAGAGAAGTCTCCTTGAGGAGAGGTAGACTATACTTATGGGACTTACACTATGGGACTTACACTACAGGTGTAAGGACAAGTGTTTACAGGGTGTTGTTAAGGATTATACTGCTTTAGTAAATTAGAGGTTATAGGTTTTCCTCCAATAACAGTGGCTTCACTAGCAGTGGTTAGTTATCTAGGTTTCCAGTACCAACTCAATTAGAGAATTGTTGGTGACTGCCTTAGTTATGATTTCTATTATTGTGAAGAGACACCATGACCACTGAAACTATTATAAAGGAAAAGCATTTAATCAAGTGGCTCACAGTTGCAGAGGTTTGGTCCATTATGGTCATGGGAGGACATGGTGGCATGCAGGCAGACATTTTCTAGAGAAGTAGCTGAGAGTTCTGCATCTTGCGTGGGCAAGAGGAAGTGGTCTATCTTACTGGGTGTGCCTTGAACATACATGAGGCCTCAAAGGCCACATCCACAGTGACACACTTCCTCCAACAAGACCACACCTACCCCAACAAGTCCACACCACCTAATAATGTCAATTCCTTTGAGGGCCATTTTCTCTCAAACCACCACAGTTACTGCCAGGCCTTGTGTGCCACTACTTCACCCACAGGGCTACTGGACAGGTCATCACCGATGTGGTTCATGACGTCATTGCTAGGGAGGACTGTTGTGTCTCTCTCCTTTGGAAACTTTCATGTGTCTTCTAGTACCAGGAAAGATAGTCCTCAGGGCAGGAGTGGGGAGGGGGCATCCAAGTCAGTGACAGCTCAGGGGCCTCTGGGACCTGTGTCTGAAGTGCATGGTGTCTTCAGCAATAGGGAATTACCTTCCACCTCCAGGGATAACTAAGGGCAATAGAAATAGACTGTACGTTTTAGGAATCTCTTAGACAACCCTGGCAACAACTCACAAGAGGGATTCTCATACCTGGTTTTTGTTTTTGTTTTTTGTTAGATGGTCTTTGGGAGTTCCAACAGCCCAGATGAGAAAGGTTCATTAAACTATATATGTATATGTATACAGTGAATTGTGGGCATTAGAGGTTTTATTGTTTCAAGGAATAGTTGATAGTGTGATTCCTTGAGGCTTTTTCAACCATCCATATTGTTATTTTATGTGCTTCTCTCCTTCTCCTGTATTTACCTCCCTCCCCTTTCCTAAGGAAAACCCCTTTCCTCCTATCAAATCAATCTTATCCTAAAACTATGGAATACTTCACCAATTTGTATGTCATCCTTGCACAGGGGCCATGCTAATCTTCTCTGTATCACTCCAGGTTTAGTATATGTGCTGCCAAAGCGAGTTAACTTTAATACCCCATTCCCATCAATAGACAAGTCAACAGACTTCAGAGTTAAACTGTGCCATTGATCAAATGGACTCAAAAGACTTCTACAGAATGTTCTATACAATCACTGAAGTCACATCCTCCTCAGCAGCTCATGGGTCTTTTGCCAAGACAGAAATCATTTAAGCTGTAAAAATAATTTTAACCTGTAAAGCAAGGTTTAACAAATAAAAAGGTAATTTTTTTATCCTACCAGATCATAATATTAATAGATGGAGAAGTCTTTGATAAACTAAACTCATTCTTAATTACAGCCCTGAACAAACCAGGAAGAGAATGCTCACACCTGCACACAAACAGGCCACTGTGATAATCCTACCAACAGCATTATACTGAATGGGGAATAACTCAAATTAATTCCTCTAAATGTAGGTTAGAGCCAAGGGCAACCATTCCCTCAACTATTATTTAATACAGAGCTTGAATCCTCATAGAATTAAGATGAGAGAGAGAGAGGGAGAGGAAGAGGGAGGGAGGGGAGGGGGAAAGGGGAGGGAGAGGGGGAGGGGGAGGGAGAGGGAGAGGGAGAGAGAGATACAATCAGGAAAGGAAGATGTCAAATTACCCCATTTGTGGATGAAATGTGTCTATGTTTAAAATCCCACTGGGCTGACAGAGGACTTGCCTAGCATATGGAAAGCTCTGGATTTGATCCTCTGAACTACATACCAAGAAAAAGGCTCTGAAAACCATCCAGGGTCCAGCAAGATGTCGCTGCACGTAAACATGCTGGCTGCACAGACTGGAGATCTGAGTTCAATCCAAGAACACAACGAAAAGGGAAACACAGTGGCATGCCTTTGGAATCCCAACACTGGGGAATCACCTGGAAGCTGAAGGGAGAGATAACCCAGAGGACCCAGCATGGAAGGAAATACAGAGGCAATCTCATCACAAGTTGGAAGAACAGAACTGACTTTCAAAAGTTATCCTGTGATCTCCACACACAGTGTAACACACACACACACACACACACACACTGAAAAGACCAAGAGAAGCTGTGGTAAAGCATCTCTGGATTTAAATAAGCAAGTTATGTTATGGAAATATGCTTGCACAACTCTGAATATACCCATAGCCACAGAAGTGTGCACTGTAAATTGGTGAGAAGTATGATGTTAATTGTACTACAATAAAGCCATTCCTCAAGAGAAAAAGTATGAAGCCAAAGTCATCTAGACTATTAATTTTTATTTCACATCCTGAAGTGAGCTGGGCAATAATTTTTATGGAGAAGATATTTTAATTTTCTATGTACCAATGTAGCTTGTGTGTGTGTGTGTGTGTGTGTGTGTGTGTGTGCATGTGTGTGCATGTGTGTAGAAGGTAGGCTTTCCAGTTCTCTAATTTTCATAATCCATCTTAATCCTAATGAATTTCCTCAAGCAGCTGATTCTGAGACTTCCTACTTTATAAGGTTTTCAAACACAACCAAACTTAAATAAAAAATAGTCAACAGAATGTCTGGAGTGTCAGGAAAACTGCCCTGAGCTGATCATACACCATGTTCAAATGCACTGAAACGTCACATGGTGCTTTCAAATATATACAATGTGGCTATAAGGTAAGTATTTACCAAATACTTGAAGAACATGAAGTTCACATAACCCATATAAAATCTTGGTTTGTCTTTAAGTAAGACCTGTTTGTTCATCAAGGGTGTCTGTGACAGGGTAAGGAACATGACATCTACAGTTTCTCTTAGCACAGGCTCTGCTGCTGGCATTATGGGATGGTTCTAGGCACAGCCTTCCTTTGAGTCTCCTCAACATCCCAGATTAACACACACAAGAGATGGTCCCTCAAAGGCAAAGGCAGGAGAAGCTTCTCTGAAAAGCCACTGTGTTTCCCCTTCTTGTTCCTGAGCTGTGAGACTGACAAGCCCCCTCTTGTTATGGTCTCAAGAATGCAACTTAGGTCCTGCTCCTGCAGAAGAGCTGGGTTGCATTCCCAGCTTCCACATGGGGACTTCCAACTGTCTGCCACTCCAGTTCCAGGGGATCCAGTGCCCTCTCTGGCCTCCAGGGGCACCAGGTATGCAAAAAGTGCACTTACATACAAGCAAGCAAAACACTCATACACAGTAAATAAAATTGAATAAATCACTTAAAATGTAACTCAATTCAGCTTTGAGGGACCCTAAATGTATTTATGTCAATTCCAATGTTCTTTCTCACAATTCTCCATTCTAGTTTGTATTTTATTTTCCTCTCATCCTTCCAAACGCTTCACAGATCCTTAGACACAGTTATGTGCAGAAAAGATTCTGCATGTGTATGCATTTTAACACAGGTTGATTGAAGAGAATGCACTGTTGGAGAGGCCCATATTAACACCATAGGAAAGGCTCTTCTGTGCAAATGCCCAGGCCTGGACACATGGTGCTCAATAAATATGCGTTACTATTAAACTTTCTGTGTTTCTAAAACTAGACTAGCGATTACATTTCTGGTATTACACAAGAAAAAAAGAAGATAGCATTACAGATACACAGTCACTGAAAGGCAATCTAGTTATTTTGGCCTTTAATTTTTCTGTCTGTTCAAACTTTTTCCACACTATCTGAGTAAGAGTTGTAGGAAGCTGGAGACTATCTGTATAGCAAACTAGAGATTTTTGAACAAATTTTAAATTGTGAGATAAAGAAAAAGAATAAATTGTTCCAGTGCCTAAAAATAACAGTGTTAACAAATTCCTTTTGCACTTGTGGTAAATTCACTGCTTGACAAAACTTTACAACACTCAGCATCAACTTTATTTACCTTCATACATCTGGAGTTCAGAGGTTGTACATCCTCAACGCACCGCTGTGGACACCATACCCTCTGCAGACAGATGACATGGCCAGTAGTCTGCATTTCACACTTGCAAATGAAGCTGCAAAGGATTTCCCAGCCCTGTCTGCCCACACTCACCAGGGTCAGAAGCAGGGGCCCAGTCTCCTTGTGCACAGGATGGGAGGAGAGCTGCAACTGGAGCCTCTGCTTCCTGGCCACCTTTGCTGTCCTCCTTCAGGGGCCGCGACCTGGGTGGCTCCCAAAGAGAGGACAGGAAGTAGCCTGCCGGGACAGCATGGGGTGGGAGCAGAGGGCGCGCGGGTGAGGGGCCCTGTGGGTCCCTGGGATTGGGCGCCCTAGCTCAGGGCAAGCTTCAAAGAACTGGGCAATCTTCACTGCGCCAAGGGTCGGGCCCACACTAGTGCAGGAGGGTGAGAAATCAGCATCCAGAATCCCAGAAGAAACAAAAAGAAAGTAACAGCTGCGGGTGGGGGCGGGGGCGGGGGGGGGGGAACGGGGCGTGTTTAGCAGACGGGGGTGGGTGGGGGTGGGGAAGCAGGAGGCAAATATATGCTTACCACAGAAAGGGACAAACACGGGGTCGGGACAGCCCAGGATATGGCTTGTTAAGCGCCCAGATTGTCAATATAAATTGATTTATAGTTTCATTTTATATCTCAAGAGACCAATTGAGAAATAATTCACTGTTCACGATTGTAATCCCTATAACCGAGAGGTTGGACAGGAGGATTTGGGGTTTTGGTGCCTGAGCTAAATATCAAACTCTATCCCTAAAGAACAGGAAGAGGAGGGGGGGACTAAGTGTAGACTGTGAACCTGCAGTCAGATGGTGCAGTGTGTGCAGTACAGGACACTTCCTAGACCACAAAGGTCAATGTGAAAACAAGTCAGTTTCATCCTCTAATAGTCTCTGTAACACTCCAGCATGAATGGGGGAGGGTCACAGGAGCCCCCCCCCCTCCAGCTGAGGAGCTCTGGACAGTTGATGACTGCCAGGAGGGGGAAAGTCAGTTTTCTTCAGGAGTGTGGTCCTCGGTGTGCTGACTTTCCAGGGGATGATTCTACTCCATGTGTACATGGGCAGCACTGACTGGACTCGTGGTCATTGAAAAAGGGGAGGGAGAGGGATGTGGAGGGAGAGGGAGGGAGGGGAAGGGAGGGAGGAAAATGTTGTCAGGAGGGGGACTTCAGGGTGAATTCTGTTGTAAGGTAGCAGTGGAGGGTGAGTGAGGCTGAGTATGATTAAAAAACATCCTGTGTATGAAGTTCTCAAAATTCTCAAGGAATAAAAATTATGAAAGTTTGTTTTATAGAGTTAATTTTATTAAACTATAAAATACACACAGAGAAAGTGCAGGCTGGGCAGTGGCCCGACTCTGTAAGCATGAGGACCTGAGTTCAGATCCCCAGCACCAGGTGAAAAGCCTGGTAGTGGGAGGGGGAGCCAGGGGCATCCCTGGCACTTGCTGACCAGTTATTCTGGATGAATCCCTGGTTCATTCCTCAGGTTCAGGGTGAGAGTGAGGATAACACTATTGTTGACCTCCACAGGGATGCACACCCATATACAGCCACACATGCACATACATACAACATTATAGAAAATCTGACTAGACAGCTTGATGTACATTCACAATGTGACATATTTGTATTAGTGAAACTGAGATTTTTTATAGAACATTTCGAGTACTTCAGAAGGAGGAATAGGAGCACACACCTATAATCTCAAGACTCAGCCTGAGGCCCAAGGTTTGCAAGTTGAAGGACAGCCTGTGCTACATAGAGGTTGCTGGCCAGCCTGGGCTACAAAGTGAAACTGCTTCTGCCCTCTACCTTGAAAACAAAAGAGCAGAAAGAGAAGAGGAGGAATGGAGAAGGACAGAGGTGGGGGAGAGGAGGGGGAGGGGAGCGAGCAGCAGTGAGACACACAGGAAAGACAGAGGACCACAGGGCTTCCCTCAAGCTCCATCATGGCCGCCCTTTCCAAAGGTCACCATGTTCTTCCTTCTGTGCGTTTGTTGTCTACTTCTAGGTAGTTTTTAATTCTATTGTGTAGCAGTGCTGGTACCTAACCCAGGGCTCCAGGCCTGCCCCAGGTATGCCAGAGTTATATCCCCAACTCCAAGGATTTGGTAACTATGTGATCAACTTTCTGGGTGATTCTCTTCACCCCCTAGACCTAACCTGGCCTTTCTCTAAACACAAGTGGATCTGGGACACCTGCCTTACAGTTCTGTGGCATCTGGAGCTTCCTGGGTCAACAATTCCTAAGAAGGTATGAGAATTTTTGTTTGAGAACCCATGACTCTAGAAGCAGCATTATCCACTCATACAGGTCACCACATTCAAACTCAGTTTTTAAATTATTTTTGTTTAATTGGGTTACAAAATTGTAGATTTCCACATGGCTTTTTCACACAGATCCAGTTTCAGATGAACTTCTTTTCACCCCCTCATCTCCTTTCTCCTCTGTTACCCTCAAATAAACCTTCTTATGCCAGTGTTCCCTCTATATTTTCATATAACACACATTTTAGTGCCCTCCCTAGCAATGGTCCTTTTCACACTTCCTGGCCTCTACAGGAGTCCAAAGTAAACACAGAAATCTAAAAATTTCAAGGTAGGACCAACATTTGTGAGTGAAAATTTTTTTCCCAGCCCTGGATTATCTCATTCAACATAATATTTTCTAGTTCCATCCATTTTCCTATAAATTCAATTTTCTTTACACTCAATAAAGTTCTATCACATACATTTACTAAAGTGACTAAGGCAAAGCCATCCTATTCTGACTCCATTTTGGTCTCCTCAGACTCTTCTTAGTCCTCTACCCCACAACAGTGATATCTCCCTTGGCAACACATTTGGGATTCCCATGACCATCGTGGCCCAACTGTATTAACCAAAATAATTAGTGATACATGAACTTAAACTAAAATAACAGAGGAAGGTATAAGTCAAAATTTATTGTCATGTTGTATCTAAAATATCCATGTTCTGTCAAAACAAATGATGCAAACTTATTTTCCCTCTCATTCCAACATCAATGAAATTGTAGGTTTTGCCTTTAAAATGCTGTACCTCTGACTTTCTGCACCAGGAGACTTTGAGGCATGAGCAAATTCTTGGTCAATGGCCAAAACTAAAGGACTTTTATAAGCTTAATTGTCTAAATTAGTGTGGTGGTCTGTATCTTCCTCTCATGGATTATTACAGTGCCACATTTCCATTATGTTTATCACCAGTGCCATCTTAGCACTGGACATCTAGACTGCCCTATGTGTAGGACTATATTGGAAGTCATGTGTCCTTAGAATCAAGCTTCGGTTTTAGCTCATGATAGAAGATACTAATTTTATCACAGCATTTATGGAAAACCAAATACTACCGCTCTGCCAAACGAACGTAGCAATAAGATGGTTCCTTATGACATACTGCAATACCCATAGTTCAGGGCTTTGTTCAGTCCATATAGGAGAAGCTTTCTCTTACAGTAGATGGAAACTGACACAGAGTCCCACAACTGAACAATGTGCAGAGTGAGAGACTTTGGCACCCTCAGTACTAAATGGGCATCTTCATCAAACCCATCCCCTCAGGGTTCAGGGAGCTATGTGGAAGAAGAAGCAGGAAAAGTGCAAGACCCAGAAATGATGGATGACTCCAAGGACTCAGTATCCTCCAGAAACAGCAGGAGTGACACATAAAAACTCACAGAGACCATGGCAGAACTAACAAGGCCTGCACAGGTTCAAGCCAGACAGGGTCACAGTACTGAGAGGGGGCAGTGGACACTGGTCGCCACCTCCACCAAGAAGCTATCTGCAATTGACACCCACTTGCAAATGAAAAATCAGTTTTCTCCAGTGGATACAAACCACACTTAGGGGTAGGCCCCATGCTCAGAAGTGGATGGTCAACACAAACAAATGCAATGGCGTCTTTGTGCTTTTTGTCTGATATTGCTTTGTGTGAGCCTTTTTTAGCTGACTGGACTTTTTGTTTATTATGGTTTCTGATTTTATGTTTTAAAGGGAGTGTGTGCTTATTATGGTTTTGTTCATTTGCTTGCTTTTGTTTGTTTTCTAAAAACAGAGAGGAAGAAAAGTCATGGGTTTGTGGGTGGGGAGATGGGCAGGAGCTGGGAGGAATTGGGGAACAGGAAAGTTTGATCAGAATATGTTGTATGGAAAATTTTTTTCAGTAAAAGTATTTTTTAAAATAAAAAGAAAGTGCTGCAAATTTCAATGAGCCTGATGAGCTTCACGATGTAATCTCAGTTCCCCTCACAGAGTGAGTTTTCTATTTATGAGCCTGTAGAGAAGATGATAAAAGAGATTTAGAAAATGATTGCAGACTCAGAAGCACAGAGGTGGTTTACCTGCAAGGTGGGGTGGCAGCCATGATCAGTTGTAAGGTTTTACTCCACATTGCTGTGGGATGGTCTGTATGTCAAGTGTGTTGCTGATTGGTCAGTAAATAAATCACTGATTGGCCAGTGGCTAGGCAGGAAGTATAGGCGGGACAAGGAGGAGAATAAAGCTGGGAAGTGGAAGGCTGAGTCAGAGAGACACTGCCAGCCACCACCATGAGAAACAGCATGTGAAGATGCCGGTAAGCCACGAGCTACTTGGCAAGGTATAGATTAATGGAAATGGATTAATTTAAGCTGTAAGAACAGTGAGCAAGAAGCCTGCCATGGCCATACACTTTGTAACCAATATAAGTCTCTGTGTTTACTTGGTCTGAGCGGCTGCAGGACTGGCGGGTGAGAGAGATTTGTCCTGACTTTGGGTCAGGCAGGAAAACTCTAGCTATACCACATTGCTAACAAGTCAGAGCACAGGCCTCATTTTGGCGTCTAGATCATTACCTCTGTATATTCCCCCAGCATCCCTCATCTGTAGGCATCTAGCCCTTGTGTATTTCCCCAGTACCCCTCATCTATAGGAAACCAAACACAACAAACAGTGAAGACAGAACATCCTCAGCATAAATGTCCTGAGAGTACACTCAACCTTTTGCTCCATCTTATTCCTGGCGTCCTGAGTGTCCCAATTCCCTTGTTCACAGAATATTTTAGGGCCTGGTTCTTCTTCCTCTGTTTCTCTTCTTCCATTGTTTAGGTCTCTTCTAGTTTTTATATTCTTATTTATGCCCCCACCCTGCTCCTAAGGTATGTCAGGAGATTTTATAAACACTAGTACAACCTTTTTTATCAAGAATTTTCAGGTTGTGTCTTAAAATAACGAGCTTCTAATTTTGCCTTTTTACTGTGTTTTCCCAGTGACTGTTCTATGACAGTGATAGGGAGGTTATAGGAAAACATGGACAGTTGAAAATAACACAGCTCCCCTGTTTTTGGAAGCCCTGTGGAGACATGCACCATGGAGGGTAGTGGAGACAGCAGACGTTAAGGGACACGTTGACCATTGTGGGGCTTTGGTGAAGTTCCCAGCCAAAACCACAGTCCATGAAAAGAAGCTGTTCTAGACTGTGAAACATAGATATATATGCCCTTGGGAAAATGTGGTTTCTAAATACGTTCCACAAATGTACGCTGGGGTGTGGAAACATGGTTTGGTTTGTAAAGCCCTTGCCATTCAAGCGTGAGTGCCTGAGTTTGAATCCCCAGAATCCATGTGAAAGCACATGCTGTAGTATGCATATGCAATCTGAGTGCTAGTGTGGCAAGGCAAGTGGCAGACACAGAAAAATACCCAGAAACCTGTGGGCCAGCTAGCACAACTTATAACAAACAACATGGGGAGCACAGACCTCCACAGCAATGTGGCACATGTGGACCTTCCCTTACACACATAAACAAGTACTCATACAAATATGTACACACACATCATGAGAGAAGACAGACAGACATACAGAGAGACAGAATTTTTAAACAAGAAAACTACCACAGGGCTAAGGGGTTTAATTGCCTTTGTACTTTAATTTTGTAGTTGCAAACCTCTTTAGAGCTGAAAAGAAACCACTTTCCTGTTTTGCTAATACAAGAAACAGCTGATTTCCTAGAAATGCCCCAGGTACAGAAGAGGCTCAGCTGCTTTCAGTTTCCACCAGAGTTACATTCCAGGAAATGCCTTTTCAGGGGCCGGCTTTGGCAGCAATCCTGCAAGGCTGTAAGTGCATTCAGTGTGCAGGGAGAACCCTATAGGTCAGATCCCCAGACCTGCCCGCCCTTTCTTGTTGCCTTTCAAGATAGCCTTTCGTGGCACTGTTTTAAAGTCTTTCTGTAATCAGACTGCATGTAGACAGGCCTGCTGCCAGGGCCAGGCAGAAATGTTAATCACTGTTTTGGCTGTCTCCAAGTCTTTCTCTGCAAGAGACACAGTAACAAAAAAAAAACAAAAAAAAAAAAAAAAAAGAATCATACCACCTGCTCAGAAATCTTAACCACTTCCTATTGCCCGGGATAAATACCATCTCCACATGACCTTCTGTGCCATCTTATGCACTCTGACCCCTGCTGCCCTGTTCTAAGCATTGTCTGACTCTGCACAGTCAGACTTTCACTCAAGACAACTAGACACCTGCACACACATGAAAGATTGATCTGGAGTGTGATGTTTGGACAGCATTGCAAGGCTCTAATTTTGATCTCCAACACTGAAGAGGAGCTAAGGTGCCTTGACTTCCTCAGGGTTCATTATTCCTTTCAAGTGGTGCAGCATGTTCACACTGGTGAGACTCCTCCTCATGCTCTCCTCAGAGCTCCCTGCTCCTCACCCTCACCCCTGTCCCATATTCCCTGCTCCTCACCCTCACCCCTGTCCCATATTCCCTACTCCTCACCCTCAGCCCTGTCCTGTGCTCCCTGCTCCTCACCCTCACCCCTGTCCTGTGCTCCCTGCTCCTCACCCTCACCCCTGTCCTGTGCTCCTTGCTCCTCACTTTCACCCCTTTCATGGATACCCACCAATAGTTATGCTCAGTCTTCTCTCGAGTGACCTCTAGGCATGGAAAACATGGAGGCTGAAATACTTTCTGTTAGAACCTCTAAAGCTGATTCAGCTCTCCAGCAGTATTTCACAGGGGTCTCTTCATTCTTCTGCACAAATCCCCTTCTTTGCTATGGATTCCTGCAAGGAAAATGTACAGAGATGTGACCAAATGGGAAGAACAGAGGAACTTTCAAAGAACCCGGTAGGAAGTCAGTTTGACTATTTCTCATGAGAAGAGTATTGTGATGTAAGACTTGAAATAAGTCAAAAATCAGAAAACTTGACTTATTCCCGACTAAGAAGAGAGCAATGGCTGCCTCCTCACAGGCTGTGTGCACACCCAGCAGCTCCTGGAGCATGTCTGTGGGGAGCCTCAGGCGCTGGGCCATCTGCTCACTGAGGTGGTCAGCTGCCTTCTGCACAGCTGCTGAGTTCTCACGCTGGGCCAGAGTTGTCACCGCATCATCCAGACAAGGCACAGCTCCGCTGTTGATGGCATCCACGTAGGTCGTCACCAGAGTCCCCAGTTCTTCATGAACCAGAAGTTTTAGAGGATAAATATGAAGTTATAAGTGAATGGAATCCAAGATTTTAAGATTACATTTCTAAATCTCTTACACCTACACATGCACACTCATACATACACACACACACACACACACACACACCCTTCAGCAAGCCAGCAATTTCTTTTTTTGTATTGTTTCTTTGTTTTTGTGCTTTTCTACTTCACAGTGTTAAAAATTGATATCAGTCTTCAACTAATAAATTAATCTGTCTATAAAAAATCCAATTTTCCATTTAAATCTTTAAAGGAAAACAGATTGTATAACAAGGAAAATATTTCACATTATTTCTTAAATGTGTGTATTAGCACAGTTAAACACTAGTATTTATGTTGGTACTATTTAAATTTCCAAATTACATTTCACATTGTCATTCTAGAGAATAATTAATATGCAAGACATCCCCCATGAAATAGAATATATCAGCTTTAGTGCTGTAAAGACTGATTTTATAGTTGATTAACTACCTTTTCACTAGTGATTTTATTATCAGTTGTGAATTTTATATAGGTATGTTATAGTAATAGATACTAGTGATGAAGTCTGCATTCCTAAAGAAGGATTTGTAATCTACAATTAATTATAAATCATATAGATTTTTCAGAGAACGGACACCAGCATATTATCATTATTATAGATAATTAAAAAAACATACACATGCTAATAAGTTCAACATATACTACTCTACACAGAAGTATGTTTTAAAACCACTCACAATTCCCAGTGACCTTAATTCCCTCTCTGAGGGTCTTGATCTTTGCATATGTGAAGATGTAAGAAACAAAGACCTTCGTTTGTTCCTGGAACTTAGGCTCCAGTTGGTCTTCTGAGATAGTCTCAATTTTTTTCTAACAGTTCTTTGTCATTCGTTGGCCAGTCAAAGACAAAACATTTCCGTTTAGGAAAGAAATGTCGAATGCACTCCCTGGGCAAATTGGATGCTTGGACTCTGGGATTGTTGCCTAGTGTCAGGGGAAACTGCTGTGGGATGTTCTGTATGGCAAATGTGTTGCTAATTAGTCAATAAATAAAACACTGATTGGCCATTGGCTAGGCAGGAAGTGTAGGCGGGACAAGGAGGAGAATAAAGCTGGGAAGTGGAAGGCTGAGTCAGAGAGACACTACCAGCCACCACCATGACAAACAGCATGTGAAGATGCCGGTAAGCCACGAGCTATGTGGCAAGGTATAGATTAATGGAAAGGGATTAATTTAAGCTGTAAGAACAGTTAGCAAGAAGCCTGCCATGGCCATACAGTTTGTAAGCAATATAAGTCTCTGTGTTTACTTGGTTGGGTCTGAGTGGCTGTGGGACTGGCAGGTGAAAGAGATTTGTCCTGACTGTGGGCCAGGCAGGAAAACTTTAGCTACAGGAAACAGAAAGCAATGGGAATAGTCTTAGAGCAGAGAGCAAATGATGGAGGCTCTTGTCTGTGTGAAGGGTTCTGCACTCACAGGTCTCTTTACCATAAGCATGCAACACTTCTCTACATGTCAAAAGTATAGCAAATTTGTATGTAGACGAAATTCTAAACAGTCTTATTAAATAGGAAACACAGAGTCAAATATAGAGTTAAAGCCAAAGAGATCAGAGCACTAGCCAAGAGCCAAGACCACCTGATCTTAACACCTGACCAGTGTTGCTTCCCCAGAGAACAAGCTTCTCCCTGTGTGACTTGTCTTTTTATTGCCTTTCTATTCTGCATTCTCATTGGCTCTAAACCTAGCCACATGACTTCCTCATCACTGCCTGTCTATACAGACCTCCTGGTCTCTATGGTTGGTACTGAGATTAAAGGTTCATGTCACCACACTTGGCTGTATCCCTGACTACACAGAGACTCTGCCTGCCATGTGATCAGATTAAGGGCATGGACTATCACCACCTGACTTCTGTTCCTGGCTCGCTAATGACCTCTGATCTCCAGGTAAACTTTATTTATTAACATACAAATAAAATCACATTTCAGCACAATAAAAATATCACCACATTTGTACTTGGTAGAAATCTGGTGAAATATTTCAGGAGACACTTGACTCCACTGGAAGAGCATATGGCTGAATCCACAACCTGAACATGGCATCAAGCCCACTGTAGTTGGGTGTCCTGTTGACTGAACAGCAAAAGGCTGAATGTGATTTCTGGCCCAGTCATTCTTTGTAGCAAAGGAGCTGTGGAGCTCAAAAGAGTAGCTACAAGTAAAGGGTAATAGAGTACTAGAAATAGCAACAGTAGCAATTCTAAGAATTCATGGTTACTGAAGGAAAATTACTTTGACACTGAAAGAATTCATTTTTTGTGAATTCCAAATATACATTCATCAAAAACAAAAGTGTTCTTCACAGCTGGGAAGGTGGGACTCTGAACATATGAGGATACGTGAGTCTAAAGATCTGATGTGCAACATTCAGACAGTACTTCAGGAAACTGCCATATTGGGGACTTTCTCCCTTTCTCTCATGTGGATATGTGTGGTGTATGTATGCATGTTTGCCTGTGTCTGGGCATATGTGTGTGAGAGGACACATGCATGTGTCTGCATGGGAAAGCCAGATGTTGTCTTTAGGAGTCTTTTTCAGCCACTCTCCACCTTTTCAATGAAGCAGGGTTTCTCACGTGAAACTGGAACTCTCCAGTACAGCCAGTCTGGCTAGCCAGCATGCTCCAGCGCTATTCTGTGTCCTCAGCCTGTGCACTGGATTGGAAGTAGACTATCATACCCACCCCGCATTTATGTAAGTTCTGGAGATCACACCTCCAGTCCTCACACTTGGGTGACACGTGCTTTAAGCACCAAGTCATCTCCCCAGCTCATGAATTAGGGATTTTTATTGAATCCATTTTGACTGTTCATTTCATGAAAATTAACAATGTGAGATGATAGATGTACCATCTGCTTCACTGAAGTAACCGCCTTAGTACCTACATGTGTTCTACCACATCCAGTTACAATGCTCAAGAAGAACAATAAAAATGCTGTTAACCTTTATATCAAAAATTATGAAAAGGATTTTGATGAGTTTGAAGCTACCATCGTCTATATACAGCATTTCAGGCTAGCAAAGTCTGTGAGACCTTGATCTCAAAAAGAAAAAAAAAAGAAAAAGAAAAGCAAACAAATATACCAAAATTGTACAAAAAAAGAAAGAAAAAAAAAAGAAAAGAAAAGAAAAAAGGAAAGGAAAGGTGTTATGGTAGCACCCACGCTACCACCACCCGTTCACCATGCCCGAGCAAGGGGCTATGGATTAAAAAATAGAGACAAGAGACAGCAGGTCATTCACCCCAGCTGATTGCCAAATGCCATTTATTGAAGGAGGGAGGAAGCCTTAAATACAGGCTTACAGCACAGTGGGAGAATCCTGGAGGGCAGAAGTTCGCTACTGATGTTCTATATTCTTGCATCTAAGCTGTTTACACCAAATACAGGATACACAAACAAAGAACCTCTGGTGAGCATTCAGGAAGAAGGAAACTGGCAGGGAATCAGCATAGGGAGGACATCTGGTCAGGGTCGGCAAGCAAGGCAACAGCTACCCAGAATGGGGGGCCAGGCCCTACAGAAAGGAAAGGAGAGCTGGGTGGTAGCATACACCTTTAATCCCAGTACATGGGAGGCATAGGGAGGAGAAACTGAATTCCAGGCTAGCCTGGGCAGGGATACATTGAATATCTTGCATTGAAAACCAGGCCAGCTAAGGGCTAAATTGTGATATCTTGTTTAACAATAAGCAGTAATAGAAGATCATAGTGAAGGAACTCTGCCAGTGTGGTGAGCATGGCTCTGCCCTTCCCCCATTCCCTCTGCCTTGCTAAAGAACCTCAGATTACACTCTTAAAGCTAGCCACCAAGGTCTATTCCCTTATTTGGCCATTTCCTCCTCCTGAGACTGAATACCAAGGTCCAGCTATCAAAAAGCATTCAAGTCCAACAATCTAAAGCCCCTTTTGGCTCACCTAATTAACATGCCTAATTAAAATTAAACACCTCATCCTAACACAGGGTTTCCCTTTTACCACTATAAACCGCCATTTGTCTGTGGACCATGTCTGTCTCCCCTCTATCCAGAGGCAGTGCTTTGTCTCCTCTCCCTGGTTCCCTTCCCCTTCTCACTCATCCTCTGTCTCCTGTCTTTGTCTCTTATTCCTGCCCTTTGTCTCTCTGGGACAAATAAATTTCCTTTGTGCTGAGAACTTGGTCTTGGGGTGTCCTGGGCTGGATACTTTTCTTTTCAGATGTAACTTTAGGACTGTGAGTACTGATTTCATAGACTGCTTTCCCACCCACTATGTTCTTAATGTTTTCATAAAGTAAAAACAGAAAAATGAAAGCAGTGAACAAATCAGAACTGCCATTCCTCACAAGGCTTCATCAGCTTCACACTTGGGATAATAATGTCCATACAAATAGTTTATAGACCATTGTAGACATGACACTACATAGACACTGTAGCATGAATAAAAATAATAATGAATGAATAAAAATAAACTGTTGTGATGAATTATGATGGATACTGAGAAGGCATAGACTAAAAAGACACATCTGTCAGTTTACTTAGAACACAGCTTTTTGCAGACAACATAACCAATCCAGCATTAAAAACAACCTTGTTTCTCCATGAGAAGAATAATGTAGAACAATGTGAAATATATTCTGAGATGGGCTATGTATAATAAATTTATGAGTAATAATTATGTTGCCAACTATATCTTAAAGGAAGGCAGACACAAAAACAGGCAATACAAATGTCTGGACTTGGAGACATTTAGAAACGTTATACTCCATATGCTAAAGTACAACTGTAAAGAACTTGGCTTTGAATAATTTTGCTGTGCTCTAAGCTCTTCTTTTCTCAACAGAAATTAAACACCAGTTCCCAGGCATTATCAGCCAATGACCTATCAGAGTTCATGCAGATCTCCATCCCACTGCAAATACCAAAGGACCCCACAGAGGATGGGAGCAGCTCAGCAGATCCCAGCCCTTCCCAGCTCCCCACCCCAGCATTCCCTGTACCTGGGATCAGCTTCAGTGCATTCTCCAGGTACTGGTCCTCTGTGATGTCTTCTCCATTTAACTTCAGCTGCAGCATGAAATCCCGAACAGTCCAGATGAAGTCTGGAAAGAAACTCACAAACTCTGTGGAGTTCTTTATTCCATCAGGATTTGGGGAAGACTTTGCCCTGATCAGCTCGGTGAGTTCTGTGACATAACTGGCATTCGGTTAAGGAAAAGTGAATTCATACACACATTCTCATGATTCTCTTATTAAAAATAAACCACAACAAACCCTCTTTTCTTCCCCAGGTCTCCTCTGCCCCACCAAAAGCCACACAGTGACAGGGCAGGTCAGTGCCTCCATATGCATTCCAGAGCACTCAATGAAACATGGCGGTTCAGGTCCTGCAAGGATACTGCAGCTGCTCCAGGGCCTGGTAGTTGATGGTGCTCATGCTGTTGTAGACGAAGGTGCTGCTCAGAAGCACAGCCAGGGTGAAGATCCAGGAGTCATTCTTAGGGTCACCCTGGAAGACACATGAGGGCAGAGGGCTGAGGAGAGGACTCCTCAGACATCTATCTGGACTGGCCCTGTGGCCTTGTTATCCCAGGAACTCTGAAGGCCAAAGCAGGGGCAGCAAGAGTGCTTTTTCTGCCTAGAGGAAGAATCCAAGGTCGGCCTGAGAAACTTAGTGAACCAGTATCGCTCTGCACAGAACAGAGCTCTAAGTGGGGCAAGGACCTCAGTGTAAGGTCAGGCACCCTGAATCACAGAGAAGAGAGGGTAGGGAATAGGCTTGAAGTCATTTGCTCAGGAAAAGACTTTCTGACAGGACACAGATCCCATAGACTCTAAGAACAATTAATAACGGGATCTCATGGTTGGTTATTTGGTGGCACTCTTACCCTGTGAGGAAATGTCACGAAACATGACAGACTCCACTAACAAGATTTTTGTTAAGATAAAGGAGAGAGACAGGTGTGCTCAGGCCTGTGGAAAGACAGGTGAATAAAGATAGAGCCAGGAGTATGGCGCCAGCTTATAAAGGCTGGGCCGCGCCTGCATACACAGGCCCATGTGGCTATTCCACACATGCGCGTAGATCACATGGTTGCGCTGCATGCAAAGCCGCAGGGTCCTGGTCATGCGAGACGTTTTGACCCACAAGTGACTAGGCAGAGATGACTAGGTTCCACCAGGCACGCACAACCATGCTCAATTGTGGGGGCGTGTTGTAAATCCATATCATCTTGGACTCTTGTTTTTTTAAAAAAGAAAAAATGGCGGATGAGTGGGTATGAGGTGTCGTTTCTCTCAAAGACTACTTCCGGCTGAATGGTGGGCGTCGGGTGGCTCTTGGGGAAATGAGGAGGGTAGCTTCCAAAGTCCTGGAATGATGGTGGGAGTCCTGGGATGGAGTTCTGTCATCCCTTGTTCTGCAGCTGTCCATCCTTCATGGTGTGGCTGGGAACCTTTTGTCTGATAAGATACTGGTGACACAGAAAAAGCTTAGAGAAAAAAGAATCATTATTTTATTTTTTGGACATTTATCTGAGATAGATCTGGCCTGTCCAGGTGGAGACATGTTAAAAGGTGCCTGTGAGAAAATTAATGATTATTATGGTGTTTTAGTACTCTGCTTAATTTTTACCTGAGACAAGCCTTATTAGAGGTAGTTTATTTAAGGCACCTGTTTCCTTTATTAGTTTAGCATTCAGGAAACACAGGTGATCGGTTGTTGAGTATTTAACAATGATAGACTGTTACATTACATTTTCCCTTACCACCTGGATATTTCTGATGGTCCTTTTGCCTCCAGCTCTGTGTGGCCCTAGTTGGGAAAGGAAGGGGTGATACCTTATCCCTCTGGAATTAGTGACAAGGCAGTGGATCCTGATGTCCTCTGGAGCTTGAGAAAACAAGGCCCTGTTCGTTTTACTGTATATGAAGAGAGATTTTTCTGGGATGGAGGTGAGATAAAAGGTTTCAGATGAGACAGGTGGACCCAGTGAGGAAAGCCCTCGAGTTTAGCAGCTGTAGGAGTCACAAGAATTGCCTTGAAGGGTCCCCACCATTTAGGGGAAAGGGGTGAAGGGTGCTGGCCTGGAGGAAAGAGAAGAACCTGACCCCCAATGTGGATTGGAGGTGGACAATGATTATCACATGGCTGAGGTAATGAACAGTCTGCGAAGCTCCATAGGATAGACCTTAGGTGACATAAAAGGGGGGTTAACAGGCTATCTGGAATGGTTGGAGGGTTGGATAGAAGACCTGGTGTTAGAACCGGCCTTCCATACATTACTTCAAATGGAGAAGTTGAAAGAGGCTTTTTAGGAAGAGCCCTGAGCCCGAGAAGAGCTAGAGGCAATAATCTTACCCAGTCAAGGTGAAGTTCCTGTGACATCTTAGTAAGAATAGTTTTTAAAGACCAGTTGGTATGCTCCACCTTTCCTGAGGATTGAGGATGGTATGGAATATGAAAATGCCAAGGAATGTTAAGAGCCTTAGCTAGTGTCTTGGAAATCTGAGAGGTGAACTCTGGGCCATTGTCAGACTGACGAGAAGCAGGAACCCCAAACCGAGGAATAATTTCTCAGAGAAGAAGGTCTGCAACTGTCTGGGCCCGCTTATTAGAAACCAGGTATGCCTTCACCCAATTTGAAAAATGAGTCCACCATCACGAGGAGATATTTAACTTTCCTGACCATGGGCATATGGGTAAAATCAAGTTGTCAGTCAGTCCCTGGAAGGGAACCTCTAGCCTGGTGGGTGGGAAAAGGCTGACTCCTGTACTTGATATTGGGATCTGTTTTTTGGCAGATCTAACAAGAGGCAGTAAGAGTTCTTAAGAACTGTAAGTCCTCAGAGGTGGGCTGCAGATGAGCTTTTACGAATTGAGACAGAGCAAGATTATTAGGATGAAAGAGCTGGTGTAGATAGGAAAGAATTTGCCTAGTATCAGGAGTTCCCTGTGAGGGTGTAGGCTGTACTGTATGGATTCCCTGTGGTGGATGAGGTGAGACTTGGCCCTGGAGGGCTGCTGTCCTGGCTGCCTGGTCAGCCCGGTTGTTTCCCCTAGAGATGATGGAGCTATCGGTCTGATGAGACCAGCAGTGGACAATTCCTATAGCCCTGGGGAGGTGGGAAGCCTCCAGCATGGCCATTATTTGGCCTGAGTTAGATATGGATCCCCCTTTTGCTGTGAGAAGGCCATGCTCCCTCCAAATAGCAGCGTGGGAAAGGAGGATATGAAAAGCATATATGGAGTCTGTGTAAACATTTAGAGATTGCCCCTGTGCCAATTGGAAGGCACGGGTGAGAGCTATCAGCTCAGCCTGCTGGTTAGTGGTGTGTGTGGGTAATGCCTGTGCCTCTACTGTCTCAGTATCTGACACTATGACATAACCTGCTTTACGGGTCCCTTCATATAAGAAGGAGCTGCCATCTGTGTACCAGGTATAAGTAGCCTGAGGCAATGTGCCCTCCTGTATGTGTGAAGGGTGAGGTAGCAGCTCTTCTAAAGTTTCAGTGCAGGAATGAGAAGGAGAATAGTCAGTGTTAGGTTGAGGAAGGAGGCTTGAAATATTGAGAGGTGGACAAGTCTGGAAAGTAAGTGTAGCATCCTCTAGTAATGCCACCTGGAGAGAAAGAACCTGGGAAGGAGGTAAGGTTTGTAAGCCTTTATAAGCTAAGAGATGGGACAGGTTATGGTGAGAGAAGACAGTGATAAATGACCCAAAACTTAGCTTCTTTGATTCCCGAATAAGGATCCCTACAGCTGCTAAGGCACAGATGCAAGGTGCCCAGCCCTGACTGGTAAGGTCTAACTTCTTTGACAGATAGGCTACAGGTGCAAAGGAGGGTCCCCGCTGATGCCCTAGAGTTCCCAGGGCAAATCCCTCTTTCTCTGCTACATAGAGGGAGAAGGGACGGGTAAAGTTTGGAAGATGAAGTGCTGGGGCCTGAAGAAGAGCCTGTTGGAGCTTCTGGAAAGGTTTAGTGACAGGATGGAGGAGGGGCTCATGTGGCAAGGCCTGAGCTGCCTCGTATAAGGGGTGAGCAAGGAGAGAAAAAGATGGAACCCAAGACTGTAGAAAGCCAACTATTCCTAGGAAAAACAGAATCTCCTGTTTAGTAGAAGGGACTGTAAGAGACTGGATTAGACACTTTTTGTCTATAGTAATAGCCTTGTGGGTTGGAGTAATAGTTAGACCCAAATAAGTGACCTGGGGAGTGGACAGCTGAACTTTAGATGGAGATACCCTGTAACCTTGGCTGGGTAAAAAATTTAGGAGAGCAGAGGTGTTAGTTTGGCTAACCCATAAGGACAGGCTACAGAGTAAAATACCATCTACATACTGTATTAGTTTAGAGCCAAGGAGAGACAGAGAAAGCAGGTCAGAGGCCAGAGCCTGACCAAATAGGTGTGAACTGTCTCTGAATCCCTGTGGCAGAACAGTCCAGGTCAGCTGTGTGGACAGGTGAGTGTCAGGGTCAGTCCAGGTGAAAGCAAAGATATTTTGAGACTGACCTCCCCGACTAAAACTTAAGCATCTGGAGAGCAAGGCTCCTGACTCCACAGGCAAGAGAGTCATCTGTGACATTTAAGGTGTGCCAGGGAAGAGATAACAAACAAACAAAGCCCGAAAACAAAATTACCAAGTGCTGGCACTCGCTGACTCCCAAAAGCTGTTGGGTCCCTGTTTTAAGTGAGGAAAAGGCCATGGGCTAGTGAATGCCCTGCCAAGCCAGCAACAGCCTTATTAAAAGTGCCTCCTAGAAAGACAACCAGTCAGCTGACTGCCCCCAGGCACCAAGATGCATGGGTACATCAAGCTAAGACCTCCAGCAGACCTAGGCTTGGCTACAGACATGACAGGGAACCCAGAACGCAGCAGGGAAGTGATCCAATTCTTTCCTTCTGGACACCAGAGCCATTGACTCAGTCCTGGGAGTTTTGGGATGCTACCTCTCCTTTATTGTCGGGTACAGAGGACAGCCTTACTACCTCACCTGATTTAATTGCACCTTTAGAGTTACTGCCTGTGTTTCTCACATGCATACAGACAGGGCCCTGATCTTTACCTTGTCCCTAATTCCAAAAAAATAAGTTCTCATGCACCACAAGCTTTTCTCTTCCCAGTTCCTTGTTCTAACTCACTGTTCAGCTAATGGTACAGGACCACCACAGAACCAGAGTCCAGAGATCATCAAGTAAGAAACTATAATAGCTAAAAGTATTTACATCCCCAGACCCAAAAGCGTCTGGGTGCTACAAAAAGACTTTAATATAAATATCTATTACTGTGAGATGCTTTTAACAATTGATCACCTGTCTCCTGGATGCCGAACTAGTAAAGGAAACAGGTACTTTAAAATAATCTGTCTCTGATAAAGCTTAACGTGTTTCAAAATCCATCCGGACAGGCCGGATCTACCAACATAAAATAATAATGATTCTTTTCTCTCTAAGCTTTTTTCTGTGTCACCAGCATCTTGTCAGACAGAAAGTTTCCAGCCACAGCCAAGAGGGATACATGTCTCCAGAGCAATGGACGGCAGACAGCATCCCACAACGCTTGTCTACCTCGGAAGACTCCCCTTCTCCATTCCCCCCAGAGCCAACCAATGTCCAAAAGTCAGCTGGAAGCAGTTTTTGAGAGGAACAACGCTCCTATTCCCATCTACCTGCTTTTTTTTTTACAATAAGCAAGAGTCTGGGATGTAAGGATTCTGTCCTTAATTACATCACCAGCCTGCAACAGTGTCCCAGCCTAAAAAGTGGGTGTGCCCTCTGTGCGCTCTCTTCTTTTCCAAACACTCCCCCGCCCTCCGCACGGTCTCTCTCGCTCTCACTCTTGCTTTCTCTCCCAATAAAGCTCTAGAAAGGTAACCATGGCTCGTGACTCTTCCGGTCACCAATACATCCAGCACTCTCCTCCAGTACCCTCCTCCGTCAGCATGGCCACCGCAGGTGCCGGCCAGCCATGAGTGCCGCAGCATAACTAACACTCATGAGTAGGAAAAAGTAACAGCTACACATCTGCCAAATGGTTAGTATTCACAATATATACAGAACTAAAAACAAACACAAAAACTGAACATCAATAAAACAAAGAGCCCAATTTAAAATTTGAATGTAGAACCAGAGAGCTCTCAAACAGTGAAACACAAAAGGCTAAGAAACACATTAAAAGGTTCAACTTTCTCTGCCACCGGGGAACTGCAAATTAAAACTGCCTTGCGATTTCATCCTATGACAGTCAGAATGGCCAAGGGCAATAGAACAAATGGTAGCACATGCTTTAAATACTGATACACATATGCTCTCACACAGACTATGGCAACACACACAAGGCCTGCACAGGTTCAGAGTAGACGAAGTCCCAGCTGAGAAGGGAAGTAGACACAAAGTCCTAACAGAACTTTAGTTTCAAAAATGTGATTGTTGCTTCACAGATGGCTTCAAAATACTTACAAATATGCCAATGACATTCTTGATAATGAAAAATCCTAATATTCACATGAAGTCACAAAATACCCTCTTTAACCAGATTAATCTTAAGCAAGAACAGCCACACACACCCTGATTTAAAACAATTACTGGGCTATAGTAATCAGAACAGTATGTTTTTTTCAAAAACCTTTTCCAAAGTGCTGTTAACAGATACCGTAAGAAGAGCAAAGGAGGTAACAATGGACAGTGTCTGTCTTGGAATATCATACTGAATCCCATTAATTTGTACAATTAACCTGTGTCAGTGAGTATCCTTAAGGCATAATAATAATGAAACAAGTATATAAACCAATGGGACAGAGTAAGAGGCTCAGAAATAAATCCATGAATTAACTATCAACTGATTGTTGCCAAGGCTGTCAGGAACACACAAGCAGGAAGACGGTGTTTTCAACAAATAGTGCTGGGGAAACAGGGCATCTACATGTGGAAAAGTAGAGTTAGATCCTATGCACACGATACACAAAAGTCAGCCAAAATGATACAGAGTCAAGCACAAAGATGTGAAACTGGATAGAGATCCCACCAGTGCGTGTGTGCAAAGGCAATCAGACCAGCATAGGAAGGAACAGTGCAGGGTCAACGCCAAGGCAGGGGCTCGAGCTGGAGTGATGAATGGACAAAGAAAACATGCTGTACATTTGCAATGGACTCTGATACAGACATACAAAAAAGAAATCCTGTGATATAAACGTGTAGGTGAACATGGCATGGATCTAGGAAAGTGGAATGACCAGGCATAGAAAGACAAATGCCACGAAGATCCCATGCACATACAAATCTTATAAAGTTGAATATAAATAGCAGAATGTTGGTTACCAGTATCTGGAGGAGGGGATACTTCAGAACAGATTGGACAAAATTCACGAAATTTCAGTTACAAAAGAAAGGAAATGAACAGAAATCATAAAACCATGGGAAGAAAAAATTAGTTTCTAAACATGAATCTAGACAATGGCATTTTTAGCTATGACACAAAAAGTACAGGAAACAAATATCAAAATTCAACAAGTAGGGCAGAATCCAACTAAAAAGCTCCTTGCCAGAAGAAGAAATAACCAAGAAAAAATACAAAACAGAATGGGAGATCAATGTTTGCAAACTACATGTTTTCTAGGAGATATTCAAAAAATATAAGAACATCATGCAATTCCACAGAAAAATAAATAAAATACCCAATTAAATATGAGAAAGAACTTGAATACATATTTCTAAAAGAAAAGCACACAAGTGGTTAATAAGTTTATGAGCAAAATAGTGAATATCTGTTCATAAACCATCAGATAGGGAAGGGTAAGTCAAAATTGAAACGGAGTATCATCACATGTCTTAGGGTGACCATCAGTGAAAAGACAAAAGACAACGAGGTTTGAAGAAGGTAGAGAAAAAATGGACTGTGTGCTATTGGATAAGACACAAATTGTATAACCACTCTGGAGCACATTAAAATGTTTCCTAAATTAATAAAAATAGAAGCTCTGTATGATCCAGAGATCTCATTTCTATGCATAAGGAATGGTTAATCTATATTGTTGACTTGAAGGAACTTTAAATCACCATGGAAACAAATCTCTGAGCATTTCTATGATGGGTTATCTAGATTACATTGCCTGGGAGACTTGTCCTAAAGATGAGTGGTACTGCTCCATTGGCTGGGTCTCAAGCTGAAGGAAAAGGAGGAAGAGAATGAACACAGGACTTCAATCCTCTGCTTCACAGTTGGAGATGAAATGTGACCAAGTGCCTCATGTTCCTGCCTCTTGCCTTGATGGGCTGAATCCCCTGGAGCTGTCAGAACAAATGCTTTCTCTCCTCTAAGTCAGATTTTGTTTTTTGTTTTTGCTGTTTGTTTTTGTCAGTTGTTTGGTTACAGAAAGTAGATAAGACAGTGCAAACCCAGGGGAGTGAGGACAATCCTCAAGAGCCAGGCTCATCCGTGTCTCTTGCACCATTATTCAGGATAGTCAAAATGTTGAATGGATATAAATGCTTCTCAGTGACTGAATGAGGAAAGATGATGTGGAACACAAAGACAGCATTTAAAAAGGAAAGAAAGCCTATTGTTGGAAACAGTATATATAAACCTTAGAGCAGTGTGCTAAATGACACAATCCAAATACAGAAATGTAGTGTTACTAATGCCTCTCTGGAGTGAAATGGAAAACATGGGAATTTAGACACTGCTCTCATATGTCTAAACTAAGGGAAGGAATAAAGGATGAATCAGCCGGCAAGACGACACAGGGTGGAAAGGCTCTTACTGTGCAAGCCCAACAGTTTATTTCAATCTCGGGGCCTACATAAAGGTGGATGGAGTTGTAGCATGTGCCTACACACATACACACACACACACACACACACACACACACACACACACACACATGCATGCACACAAATGCACACACACACGTGCCACATAACATCTCAAATACAACAACAATAATTTTTTAATCACTCAGCTCACTTATTTGAGAAAGCCAAATTCATCCTAATTAGTTACTGTGGGACAAACATGTACTTTCACTGAACCTACAGAGTCAGCTTTCTCAAGAACTTCCAGAATGCCCTGTGGACAGCAGATAAGTTTTACCATTAAAAAAAAAGTGAACCCAAGGAGTTGGACAGATGACTCAGTGGTAAGAACACTTGCTGCTCTTCCAGAGAGCCACAGTTTGGTTCCCAACATACACATCAGGCTGCATCTCACTTTCTGTAACTCTAGCACCAGGGAATCCAAGGCCTCTAAACACCAAGAATGTCTGTCCTCACACGCATATACCACAGGCAGACACACATACTACACACAATAAAAATATATCTTTTAAAAATGTAAACCTTACTCCTTAACCTCATTTCCAAAATGTATCTTTGGTATCTCAGAAGATGAATCAGAAGTCATTCCTAATCCACTGAGATGGGCTGACGTCACCCACCTTCTCATCAAAGCATCCTTCCACCTAACAGTTCCTAGTATAATCTCATCCACCTTCTCATCAAGGCATTCTTCTACCTACCTGTGCCTAGTATAATCTCACCCACCTTCTCATCAAAGCATCCATCCTTCCACCTACCTGTGCCTAGTATGATGTCACCCACCTTCTCATCAAAGCATCCTTCCACCTAACAGCTCCTAGTATGATGTCACCCACCTTCTCATCAAAGCATCCTTCTACCTAACAGCTCCTAGTATGATGTCATCCACCTTCGTATCAAAGCAGCCATCCACCTAATTGCTCCTAGTAGAAGTAGCACTGTGGTGCCTGGGTCACCTTTCAAAATGGAAGACCTTGTTCCTCTAGCTGTGGGAGTGCTGATGGGTAACAGCTCTCAAATGCCAGCACTTTGAATGATAAAGGTTTCCAGAGCTGACTTCCAGTGATGGGTAGGCAGGAGAGATGAAGACTCAGTACCCTTGACCCAACAAAGGCCAGCTCAAAAGTTTCCATCCCAGCTTTCCTGGAGTTCAGAGGTCAGAGATTGCCCCATGACAGCTCTTCCTCTCTCCATCCTACTTCTTTCCAGTTACTGGACTACATCAGAGTACACATAGGTAGGATCCTCAGTGAAACTAGGAGCATCTTGGAAGGTCAAACCTTTATTTTGTTCCTAATTTCTAACTACTATTCCTAGAATGCTAAATAAACTATTGCTGGATTGAATCAAATCATTCACCCAAATGGCAAGAAATAAAAGCACGTTTTGCCTAATATAATACATTTTACCACCGGGCAGTGGTGGTGCATGCCTTTAATCCTAGCATTGGAGAGGCAGAGGCAGGTGGATCTCTATGAATTCTAGACTAGCCTAGTCTACACAGCAAGTTCTAGAATAGAAAAAGCTACACAAAGAAACCCTGTCTCAAAAAACAAAGCAAAACAAAATAAGAAAAAAAAAAACTGACCTTATCTGTGTGAAATCTGAATAGATCAGTGTTTATCTCACCCGCTGTAGCTCAGTCTGTAGAACGATTAGATCTATTCATGAATAGATCTATCAGTTAGATAACAAGGGGTCATAAGGGCCAGCCTGAGCCTCATCCTGCCTTTTCCACGTCCCCCAGGCCTTCGGTGTCCAGGAGGACCAGGGTGTGCTTTGGCTTGGTGGGATGTGGCACACACCACATCCAGATGCCCTTGGTTTCAGACTGCACCGTGGAGCCCAGAGGGAACTCTGAGGGAAGAGGTGGGGAGTCAGGGTCGGTATGTGAACATCCTGCACAAATAGGCTCCTATGCTAAAATGTCAGTGCCTGGAAGGCTCGTGTGCTAAAACATCAGTGCCCAGAGGCCTCGCATTAAAATGTCAGCGCCGCAGGTTGTGTGCTGAAATGTAAGTGCCCAGCAGCCAGCACCATTTTTAGGGATTCTGGAGGTTTTAGGAGTTGAAGCTTCAATGGAGGATAAGGTAGGCAGAGGAGTGATATTAGAAGTTGTGACTCCATCCCCAATTCCTTCCTCAGCTTCTGCTACCTGTCTCCCATGCAGCTGCCTCTGCGATCTCACTATGGTCCTGGATCGATGAACCCAATGACTGGAGTGGAATCTCAGAAACTGTTGAGAGAAGCGCGTCTCCATTAAGTCCTTCCCCCGGGTGTTTTGGACACAGCCATGAAAAGGCGAAGAAGAGGACAGTGCCCATGAGAAGCAGATGTGAACAGCAGAACTGGCAGTGCTGTGAATCTCAGCACTCAAAACGGAGCTTCATCTTTCCTCAAAAGTGTCTTAGTTTATAGTCGTCTATTTCAAGCTAGAGGGGACATTTAACATGAGAAGGAGGCCACCCAGGGCTCCAAATGCAAACAAAGAGGGTCCAGGAATCAGAAAACACGGAGCTCCCGGGTGCTGCAGTGAGAGTGTGTTGAACCAGCCACTGTACACACCTGTAATCCCTGTAGGCAGGAGACAGAGGCAGGAGAGTTGCCGGTAGTCTGAGACCAGCTGGGACTACATAGCTAGAACCAGGCCAACCAACAAGACTGTCTCAAAAAAAAAAGTATTTTTTACAAATTGTGTGAACTGGTATGGTTTCCAAGTCAGAGACATGCAAGAAGAAAAAAGAAAAACTAGAAAAAGAAATTTATTATAATAGTTTTTGTGTCCAAAGTTATTAAAGAAACAAAAGCGCAGCTATAAAAGGATATAAAGTCCTACTTTAAAGCTTTTTCAAGATTTATTTATTTCTTAATAAATAATTTTTAAGATTTATTTATCTCATTTTATGAATATCAGATTTTGCGTGCACATATGTAAGTGTACCTTGTGCATGCCTGGTGCCCATAAGAGCCAAATAAAAGCATCACATCCTCTAGAACTGGAGTTAGAGAATTTTGAGTCACCATGTGGGTGCTGGGAACCAAATCCTGTCTAAGAGCAGCAAATGCTCTTAACCACTAGACCATCTATCCAGCCCTACCCATGATTTTTAAAGTCTTAAGTAGTCAAAGACCTTTCTATCCTGATGGAAATATTTTATTGAGAAAGAAGAAAAAGTAAATATACCTGGTTTCCATACCACAGCTGCAAGCGCTTTCCTACCTCTGGCTTCCTCTGCTCCTCTTTTTATAAGCCAACCCACTTCCACCACACACACACACACACACACACACACACAGGGAAAAAATCACATGCTGCAGCAAAAGTAAAACTGAAAGTAAAGTACTCCCAAGCCCTGTTGGCTTAGCCATGATACTGGAGGGCAGGAGGCCAGTGAGTTACTCTGCTGGCTGAGGGACAGCAGTCCTCCCACTGGGGAGAGCTTTTACATTCTCTTTCCCTGAAACTCCTCTCCAGTGTCCATGATACAGAAAATACACAGTAAACCTGAGTCACCAACTAAGGGAAGTTCCACAATACAGGACTGATGCAAGCATGTTTCTCTCAGTGGAAATTCCCCGTGCTTCCTTAGTGAAGAGCTTTAATGTTTTTAACACGTCTTCTGAAACAGAAACCATTCATCTCAACACGGTTTTTTAAAGAAGCAACTAGAAAATACTAAGAAGGGTCAGCGAGATAGCTCATGGGGAAGCACTCTGCAGGCTGCAGCTGGACAAGCTGGTGACACAGCTCCATCTGTGGACCCATGCCAAGGTGGAGGAGAGAACTGACTCCACAGAGTTTTCCTCTCACCTCCACACGGGTGTCCTGGCACGTGGACACACAGCAATAGACACATTTGAAAAAAGAAAAGAAGTAAAGATAAAATGAATAGCCTTAACTGTAATAAAGAGAAATACTCACTGTTGCCCTTTTGTCTAAATTCTTGTGTTTCCCTACTACACAGACTCTGCCCTTTCTGCAGAAATGTGGCTAGTTGGCCCAGTTTCAAAGGCATTTAGCCAGAGGAGAAAGCTGTTGAGTGTGTGTGTCTGTGGAGCACAGAAATGAACTAAGTGTACAGTAGGAAGACGGTGGGTGGAGTTGGGAAAGCCCAAAGACGTCACACTGTGGAAGGAGAGCATCCATGTCCCTCTGCTTCTCCGTGAATCCTCCCCTCCTCTGTGCAAACTCCTCCTGCAAATGGTGAAACAGCATCTTAAGGCTGCCTTGTAGATCCATGGCTAGAGTGTCCATGTGTCACTGTGAATGAATGGAGGTAACTGCTGCCTACAAGATTTTATTTTTGAAACAGACTCACTTTCCTTTTGACCTTTGATTTCTGTTTATATGATGCTATAATGTGTAGAAAGTTGTCACTATTCCAGGTATTATTATCTTACAGGTTACCCAGTAAT